>NW_021318822.1:268864-291881 GCF_001605985.2 Dendrobium catenatum | reverse complement strand
AGATAATAAATGAACTAAAATGTTAGCTCATAATGAGCTAACCCTTAGTTCAATAAATGAACTAAAGTCCAGCTCATAAATGAACTAAAAGTTTAGCTCAAATATGATGAACTACTAGACTCAAGGGAAGCCAAAATTTGATTTATTTTGGACTTGTGTTGACCCCCCCCCCCTTTGTCTACATCAGACTCCCCTTCTTGTGAAACTCATCTCCCGATGAGTTCGCTTTAGATTTGTATCGAGGAGGTGAAGACGGCGCTTCCATTTCACTGATCAGATCTTCATATTTCTGCATGATCTTGTCTCGCTCTCTTAAGAATTTGTCTTGCAAGCGCTGCTTTTTCTTGAAGTACCTTTCTGTACGTATGTGCATCCATACTTGAAGCTTGTATAATTCATACTCCAGTGGATTTTTTGATTTTGTCGGGATCCATCTATCCATAGATTCATCAAAGTCTTCTGCCTTGCTTTCTTCAATTTTTTTGTCTTTTTTCATTTTTTCTGACAGACTCAAAAAAGACTCAAAAATTACAAGACTCAATCTAAAAACTTAAGACAAGACTAACGACTTGACTAAACTCACAAACTCTGACGTGACTCGACACAACTTTGACAAACACTGATTTGAAAACAAAACTCGACAAACCAACCTAGGATTTCCTAACTTGCTCTGATACCAAATGATGCGGGCAAAAGATATAGGGAGCCTATATCTTTCGATCGCAAAAGACACGACGGACTTCTACGGGCGAAATTGGCTAAGGACGAGAAAAGAGACGAACAAATTCTTACATTTCAAATTAAAGAAAACAAAAGAAAACTTACAATAATACAAACGACTCTTGCAAATAAATTGACGACACCCTAAAGTTGCTTCACTTAGAGAAGAAGGATACAGGTGGAGTGGCACTTGCGGAGAGACGAAAGAGATTAGAAGCCCGAGAAGAAAGGTTGGAAAGAGCCCGCAGGATTTCCAAAGGGGATGAGAAAGAATGGTGGAAAGAGCCCGCAGAATTTCCAAGCAACCCGCAGGTTAACAGATTTTTTTTCCAAAAATCACATCATATTCAACTTCAACTATTTCAAACAATACATAACCCCTCATATTTATAGGTATGAAAGGGGAATACAAAAGGACACATACATAAATTCTAACACATAAAACTAAGCATTAAACACATAGAAAACTCCCCCCCAAACTCACGGTTAAACACCCAAACCAGGAACCAAGGAGACAGCCACGGGAGACGAGGGGAACCACACGGATCGAGAGCCACGGCCACAGGAAATGAAGGAACCGCACGGACCAAAGAGCCACGGCCACAGGAGGAGTCCAGCCGTGAGATCCCAAGAGACAAACATAAAAATATTAAAACCTTGGTGGAAACCAAGGGGAATAGGAATACTAAACACCACACTTGGAAACCCAAAAGACTATAACATAAAAAGCATAAAAATATTTAATTAAAAGATAATAAATGAACTAAAATATTAGCTAATAATAAGCTAACCCTTAGTTCAATAAATGAACTAAAGTCCAGCTCATAAATGAACTAAAAGTTCAGCTCAAATATGATAAACTACTAGACTCAAGGGAAGCCAAAATTTGATTTATTTTGGACTAGTGTTGACCACCCCTTTGTCTACATCACAATCATTGACCGTAGTGTCCAAGGAATCTGATTAGCAGTCATGAGTTGCCTCCTCTCAGGGATCCCGATTAGACTAAAGTTGTGATATTTGAGTTTTAATTTGATTAAGTATTTTGGAGTTTACATCTATTAGAATACCCAAAGATTGATTTAGTTTGGGATTTTATGACTTCGTTTAGAAGTAACCCAAGAGTTCGGATTTGAGCGGGACTTATGGCTTCCTTAGAAAGTAGCCCAGGAGTTTGAATTTAGATTGGAATTTACGGCTTTCGTAGAAAGTAACCCAATTATTTAAATTTAGTTTGGGACTTACAACTTTCGTAGAAAATAACCCGGAGATTTGAATTTGTTATTTGGGCTTATTACTCTATTTATGAGTGGCCCAAGGATGGGTCTTACAATCTAACTCTATAATGAGGTTGTCCGGAGGTTTTAATTATTTGTGTAGGACTTATGGCTTCCCTTAGGAAGTAGCCTGAAAAGCGGGTCTTACAGCTTAATCCTTTTAGACTAAGATGCCCATAGGTTTGAATTTTAGTTTGATTTAATTTAGGTTGGGGCTTATGACTTCCTTAGAAGTTGCCCTTTTATTTATTTAGTTTGGGGCTTATGGCTCTATTTAGGAGTTGCCCTTGTGATTTGATTTAGGTAGGGGCTTATGGCTTCATTAGAAGTTGTCCGACGGTGGGTCTTACGACCTAATTCTATAAGCTAAGCGGCCCGAGTTGTGGGTCTTACAACTTAATCCTTTAGACTAAGATACCCTGAGGTTTAAATTTGCTTGTTTGACATTTAGGATCAATGCTATTTATTTTGACAATTTTCCTAAATGTGGGGGCTTATGACTTCAGTTACAAGTTGCCCGATAACGGGTCTTACAACCTATTCCTATAGACTAGGATGCCCAAGTGAGGTGGTCTAGGGTTGTATTATCACCTAAACATTTTTTCTCAAGAGTCGGACTTACGACTTCTATTAGAAGTGGCCGGGGGTTTTAATTAGGGGGAGTTAGGAGTTAGGTCAATTTCCACTTAAAACTTCACCCTAAGGACGGGCTTATGACTTTCCTATGAAAGTTGTCGGATAGTGGGTCTTACAACCTAATTTTTCGGATATATGCCAATCTTCCTTATAATGAATGAAGTTGTCTTAGAGTTTTTGGAGGTGGCATTTCCACTATTGCTTGAATTTTATCGGGATCAATTTCGATCCATCTATGGCGTACAATAAATCCAAGAAATTTATCGAATGACACACCAAAATCGTATTTAAGCGGATTCATTTTCAAATTAAATTTGCATATTCTTTCGAATACAATTTTGAGATCATTTATATGTTCATGTTGATCTTTGTTTTTTACAACCGAATTATCAACATAACATTCTACATGTTTTATGAATAAGATCATCAAAGATTCGAGTCATCGCTCTTTAGTAGGTAGCTCCAGCATTCTTCAAACAGAATGGCATCACTTTGTAGCAGTATATGCCAATGGGAGTTCGGAATAAGGTATGTTTTTCATACTCCGGATCCATCTTGATTTGATTATAACCTAATCCATCCATGAATGAAAACATGTCATGATTCGATGAGTTATAGACCATAAGTTCTGCATTGGGCAGTGAAAAATCATCTTTTGGGCATGCTTTGTTTAAATCTCGGTAATCTATATATACACGAATTTGACTATTCTTCTTCTTTACTTGAACGATATTTGCGATCCAATTAGCATACTTCTCTTCTCGAATAAAACCAGCTTCAATAAGTTTTTTGGTTTCAGCCAGCAATGACTTGTTCCTCAATTTTAAGTCGCATTCGCCTGGGTGCTTGCTTAACAGACGGTATTTTTTTGTATCGATGGAGAGTTTATGCACTGTCACCTCCGGTGATAATCCAGACATTTCAGTGTAGTTCCATACGAAACAATCTTTATATTCGAGAAGTAACATTCTCAGCTCCTTTGCTTTATCTTGCGAGAGATTAGCACTAAGGAATGTAGGTTTGGGATCTTCTTCAGTACCCAAGTTTATTTCTTTGAGTTCATCCACGATAGCTTGGCCACCCTCTTCAAATTCTTTTGGAGCTTCTTTCAGATCCACAATTAGATCTTCAGCTTGATTTTCGGGTTCTGATGATCCCTCCTTATCTATAATAAGAGGTTGCATATGTAAGACGTGGATGTTGAGGGTACTCAAGATAATGATAGGATGATGCTCGTGTAAGGTGTGAATGTCGAGCATATCCAAGACCCCATGTTGTAGACAAGCCATGACCAACAGGTCTTTGTGCATGCTCATTGTGCCAGAGTTCTCTGAAATAACGAGCTCGTTTGTTTGTTTGCACGAAAAATATTCTTCTTTCTATCAGATTTCTCATAATGGGTGAAGGGTATTGAGGAATAATTATGTACATATCTTCATAATCCCATTCATCTTCATTTTTTATTTCATGAGTAATGTAATGTGGTATTACTCTTGATTCATAGAAAATGAATCCACGTCATTGAGACTTCTTTTGGGGGGAACATAGAAAGTTTTTAACATTTCTATGTTTGTATTTGATGAGGTAGTCAATGTTTTGGAATGTGTCACTGACATAAGTACTATTTTGATGATATCTGCAGATATCTGTTCTTCAGACACCCTTATCATTGAAATTGATACTTTCTGTAATTTCTTAGATATGGAACTGAGTCCTAGGTCCCTTTCCTCCTGAGATTCCGTAGTAACCTTGGGTGATAAAGGAATTCTTCTCCTTCAATGATTGATTTGCTTGAACACCGTACCTTATTTGTGTGATTAGCTTCGTAATCAAAAGGGACAGTTGATAGTTCATTCTTTCTTTTCCCTATAATCAAGGGTTTGAAAATTGTAGAGATATCATCCTCTTCAGTATCACTACCGAGATGAGGTACTGAGCAAATTTGCTTCGATTGATTCTTGTATTTATCTTTCAACTGCTTTTTGTCCAGCATAACAGCCCAAATTCTAGGAAGTTTGCTTCCTTTTGACTTTTGAGCTATAAAGTACTTAGCATCATCGTAGATTTTGACTTCATGCACCAAGAATGGTTGTTCATCCCCATCAATGTGATATTCTTCATTGTCTTGAATGTATTTCATACATTGATGAAGTGTTGAGGGCACTATACCATACTCGTGGAGCCATGGTCTTCCAAGAAGTGCCTTGTACGATGTGTTGGAATCAATAATGTGAAATGTCGCATCTGTATTAAGTTCCCCAAAGTTCAGAGGCAAGACCAAAGATCCTAGGGTTCTTTGCCCTTGTTCATTGAATCCTTGTAGAAATACTGTGCTTATATTCAAATACTGGACATCCGGGGCCAATCTTTTGAGCGTTTTAAGGCTCATTAGATTAACAGAGAAACCTGGATCAATCAAAATTCTATTTATTTCAATATTATTACTCTCCGCAGTAACATATGGTGGTCGATTATGATCTGCAGTTCCCAGGAGCAGATCACTATCATAGAAAGTGATTGTAGCAGTATTCTGCATATGTAAAGCTTCTTTCAAATTTTGCTCGGCAAAGAATGCCTCATACTGTTCAGGATTTTGCAAAGCCTTAATGAGTGTTTCCCGAAGACTCTTAGACATCAGAAGGGCATCGTAGACACTCAGCAATGCAAGTAATTGATGTTATAATCCAATTGCACTGGCCACTTTGGGTTTAGGAGGCTCTTGTGGAATAACAACCTCATTGAGTTGAATATTCTTCTCCTTGTCCTTTGTTTTCTTTTGAGGTGGAGGAACCTGTTGTCTACTTCTTAGCTGGATTTGTATCACTTCTGAAGATGAACTAGCTTAAGCTTGAGAATTCTTTGAAATTTTCATATCACCAATTTCCTCGGAGTCTGAGCCAGTTCCGAGTTTTGAGCATTTCTCTTTAGGCATGTTATTTCTCTTATGATCACTTTCTTCATCGGGAAAATATAATTCTTCATCTGAATAGTGAAAGGTGCTGGTGTAGAATGTACTTCCTTAGAAGGCATTTTCACATTAGTTTTATATATAGCAAGAGGTGCATTGCGTCCTCTTGCAGCTCTTCCACCTCGTTGATTTATGAGTCGGCATGTCTCTATTGGAATGCTCTCTTCCTTTCTGACTCTGAGTCAAGAAATAAATCAACCATATATTCCTCTAACCTGACAGGACGCCTTAGAGGTTGTTGATATTCATCGATGGAGTCGATGTATTTTTTAACCACAGTATTCTGCTTTATTAACTACTTCTTTTCTTTCTGAGATTTTGATCTAGGTTTACTCTTCCCATTTTGATCTTTGAAATATTTCAAAGGTTTCTTCTTAGTTGAACTGGGCCCTTCTGCCACTGGGTTCTTTGACAAAATGAGTCTTGGATGAACTTCCAATTCTAATGCACTCTTACGACGAATGCCTTCAATGGCCAATAGGACATTCATCATCTGTTTAATTTTCTTTGAGATAAAATTCTCCCAACCACCTTCATCTTCCTGGGGTGCTTTCCCTTTCTCATTCTCTGTACTTTGACATGGTGTAGAGGAGATAACATTGGTCTTCTCTCTTTTAGGATTGACAAAAATACTATTAGAAAGTGTAAGTTCACCATTCTGATAATTCCTTTCGACCCAATCTTTGAATATGAAACAGTCTTCGATTGGGTGACTTATGATCCTATGATACGGACAATAATTTAGATCATCTGTCATGCCAGCCTATTCTGGTCGGCGAGATTTTGGCAATTGAAGGCCAATTTTTAGGGCTTGCCTAAAAATCTTTCCTGTACACTCCTTTTTGAAAGAATACAACTTATTGATTTTCTCTTGTAAAGTAGGTCTTTGTTTTTCTTTTATTTGTTTTAGCATCTTCGACGGATTCATTAAATCTCATTTTTCTTTTTTCTCTGAGGAAGACGGGAATGTGGTATTCACCTCACTTCTTTTTGGATCAAAGATTTTGATTTGTTTTCCTTTTACTGGTGGATTATGGTTATAGTTGAAGCCGACACTTCTAGGCCTGGGTAACCTTTCAAATTTGGCTACACGATCAAGTAACTCCTGGAATGTATTAATTATAGCCATCGCCAGATATGAAGCCATATAATCATCTATGTTTCCCAGTAATAGCTCAATAGCATGCTTTTCAGTGAGTTATTGCTCGCATTTCATGCTAAGATTTCTCCATCTGGTTATGTACTTGGTGACTGATTTCTCTCTTTTCCTTTTCTCAAGAGCGAGGTCAGCGATAGTCACCTTCTTCGTTGCACTGGCAAATTTTTAATGAACATCATCTCTAGTTCGGCGAATGTTCTCACTGAGTCGTTGGGTAACTCAGCATACCATTCAAAAGCTGTACCTGTTAAACTACTAACAAATTGATGTAGTAATAGAGCATCATTGCCTCCAGTATTTTCATAGGTAGCTTTGAATTGTGCCAGATGTTGATGTGGATTTGCAATGCCATCAAATAAACTGAACTTTGGCACTATATACCCTTTTGGGTATTTCTCCTGGTCATATTCTACCGGATATGAACGACCTTTTCCGAACAAGGCTTCAACAGCTTCAGAAGCAATAGCTGCTTTAACCTTTTGACTGATGAGATTCTCAATTTGAGATTTACTGACCATTTCTTCTTCCTTAGAAGCTATCAAAGTTGGCTCATGTAACTCTTCTGGTCTTCTGTCAGGAGGTGCCAATGCATCAGGGATAGTTTGGACATTCAATGATGAAGGGTCCTTCCCATATTGGATCAAATTTGCCGCCAAGGCGACGGTGAGGGATTATAGGTCTTTGACGAACTAGAACAAGTTCACCTTCTTTGAAGCTTCTAGGACGAACCATTCTATTATGGACCCTAGTCAATCTTGCTTTGTAGGATTCTAAACTTTGCTAAGCTTGAAGTCTAACTTCATCAAGAACTTCAAGTTCTTCAAGTCTTAGAAGATCATTTTCTTCTTTAGTTAATTCGTATTGAACAGCAACACGAAGTGATGGCAACTCAACCTCGAGAGGTAATATCGCCTCAGTTCCAAAAACTAGCGAATATGGGATGGCCTGCGTTGCAGTTTTATAAGTGGTACGATACGCCCAGAGAGCTTCTGCCAATTTATCGAGCCACTCTCTCTTATTTTTAGAGAGAATTTTCTTGAGCAACTTAACCAAAGTCTTGTTAAATGCTTCGGCCAAACCATTCGCTCTTGGGTTATATATCGATGAATAACGCTTGTCTATCTTATGGCATCCTATAAATCAATAAATTTTGGCACTTTTAAAGGCGATACCGTTGTCTGATATAATTCGACGAGGTACGCCAAATCGAAAGCCAATGTTATCTCGAAAGAATTTCATCACATTGTCCGCTTTAACTTCTCGTAAGGGAATCGCTTCAGCCCATTTTGAGAAATAGTCAGTGGCAGCTAAGATAAACTGATGTCCTAAAGAAGATGATGGTTCTATAGGACCTATTATATCGGTACCCCAACTTTCAAATGGCCATGACGCTACTGTAGGGTGTAGCGGATTGGGAGGTCGATGCATAATATCTCCATGCACTTGACATTGATGGCACTTTTTAGCATGGTTGATGCAGTCATGAACCATACTTGTCCAGTAGTATCCCATACGTTTGATTTTGATTTTCATTTTTGGTCAAGATTAGTGTGCACCACACAATCCTTCATGTACTTCACTTATAACTTTTTGGGATTCATCGGGACCCAAACATCGAAGCCACATTTGATCAAATGATCTACGATATAATGTATCATTCACGAAAGCATATCTTAATGCTCTTCGTAATATCGGAGTATTTTTTTTTGCGGTGTAATGAATATAAGTCCAATGCCCACTTGGATTGTCGGGAACTTAGGTGGCCTTGCTGGTTTTATTGATGAAGCTCCATCAAAATAGAGCTCCCATTCTTACAGGTTTTCTTCTTCTTCCACTTCAAGTGTTTGCTCATCTGGCAATTCATCGTTGAGTGGAGAATTTGCAAGTAGAGGATGGGCTGCTAGAAAATCAGCTAGAGCCTGTCCTTTCACTGCTTTTTGTGGCATATATGTTATGTCAAATTGCATTAGCAAGACAACCCATTTAGCTAGACGACCAGTAAGAGTGGGTCTAGTCATTAGAAATTTTAATGGATCCACTTTAAATACTAAAGTGATTTTGTGGGCTAGCATATAATGCCAGAGTTTTTGAGTGGCAAAGATCAATGCTAGGCATTGTTTTTCAATTGGTGAATATTTAGATTCTGCCCCTATTAATCGTCGACTGATATAATAAAGAGCATTTTCTTTGACATCTTCATTTGTTTGTGCTAGCAATGCTCCGAGTGATTCTTCAAGAACAGCTGTATATATGATTAGGGGTTTCCCTGGAATTGGGGCAGCAAGGATTGGAGGATTCAATAGATATTGCTTTATACTATTAAATGCCTTCTGGCAAGCATCGTCTCACACGATAGGAGTATCTTTCTTCATCAATCATGAAAAGGGTTGGCTATTTACCTCAGAGATTAGATATAAATCTTCGGATATATGCCAATCTTCTTTGTAATGAACAAAGTTGTCTTAGAGTTTTTGGAGGTGGTATTTCCACTATTGCTTGAATTTTATCGCGATCAATTTCGATCCCTCTATGGCGTACAATAAATCCAAGAAATTTACCGGATGACACACCAAAAGCTCATTTAAGCGGATTCATTTTCAAATTAAATTTGCGAATTCTTTCGAATACAATTTTCAGATCATTTACATGTTCATGTTGATCTTTGTTTTTTACAACCAAATCATCAACATAACATTCTACATGTTTATGAATAAGATTATCAAAGATTCGAGTCATCGCTCTTTAGTAGGTAGATCCAGCATTCTTCAACCGAATGGCATCACTTTGTGGCAGTATATGCCAATGGGAGTTCGGAATGAGGTATGTTTTTCATCCTCCGGATCCATCTTGATTTGATTATAACCTAATGATCCATCCATGAATAAAAACATGTCATGATTTGATGTGTTATCGACCATAAGTTCTGCATTGGGCAGTAGAAAATCATCTTTTGGGCATGATTTGTTTAAATCTCGGTAGTTTATCCAGACACGAATTTTACAATTCTTCTTCTTTACTTGAACGATATTTGCGATCCAATTAGCATACTTCTCTCTCGAATAAAACCAACTTCAATAAGTTTTTTGGTTTCAGCAATGACTTGTTCCTCAGTTTTAAGTCGCATTCGCCTGGGTGCTTGCTTAACAGGCAGTATTTCTGTATCGAAGGAGAGTTTATGCACTGCCACCTTCGGTGATAATTCAGGCATTTCAGTGTAATTCCATGCGAAACAATCTTTATATTTGAGAAGTAACACTCTCAGCTCCTCTGCTTTATCTTGTGAGAGATTAGTACTAAGGAATGTAGGTTTGGGATCTTCTTCAGTAACCAAGTTTATTTCTTTGAGTTCATCCACGGTAGCTTGGCCACTCTCTTCAAATTCTTTTGGGGCTTCTTTCATATCCACAATTAGATCTTCAGCTTAATTTTCGGGTTCTGGTGATCCCTCCTTGTCTATAATATTGTAGGATGTTGCATATATAAGACGTGGATGTTGAGGGTACTCAAGACAATGATAGGATGATGCTCGTGTAAGGTGTGAATGTCGAGCATATCCAAGACCCCATGTTGTAGACAAGCCATGACCAACAGGTCTTTGTGCATACTCATTGGGCCAAAGTTCTCTAAAATAACAAGCTCGTTTGTTTGTTTGCACGAAAAAGATTCTTCTTTCTATCAACTTTCTCATAATGGGTGAAGGGTATTGAGGAATAATTATCCACATATCTTCATAATCTCATTCATCTTCATTTTTTATTTCATGGGTAATGTGATGCGGTATTACTCTTGATTCATAGAAAATGGATCCACGTTCATTGAGACCTCTTTTGGGGGGAACATAGAAAATTTTTAACATTTTTATGTTCGTATTTGACGAGGTAGACAATGTTTTGAAATATGCCACTAGCATAGGTACTATTTTGATGATATCTGCAGATATTTGTTCTTCATACACCTTTATTATTGAAATTGATACTTTCTGTAATTTCTTAGATATGGAACTGAGTCTTGGGTACCCTTCCTCCTGAGATTCCGTAGTAACCTTGGGATGATAAAGGAATTCTTCTTCTCCTTCAATGATTGGTTTGCTTGAACACCGTACCTTATTTGTGTTATTAGCTTCGTAATCAAAAGGGACAGTTGATAGTTCATTCTTTCTTTTCCCTATGATCAAAGGTTTGAAAGTTGTAGAGATATCATCCGCTTCAGTATCACTACCGAGATGAGGCACTGAGCAAATTTGCTTAGATTGATTCTTGTATTTATCTTTCAACTGCTTTTTGTCTAGCGTAACAGCCTGAATTCTAGGAAGTTTACTTCCTTTTGACTTTTGAGCTATAAAGTACATGGCATCATCGTAGATTTTGACTTCATGCACCAAGAATGGTTGTTCATCCCCATCAATGCGATATTCTTCATTGTCTCGAATGTATTTCATACATTGATGAAGTGTTGAGGGCATTATACCATACTCGTGGAGTCGTGGTCTTCCAAGAAGTACCTTGTACGATGTGTTGGAATCAATGATGTGAAATGTCGCATATGTATTAAGTTCCCCAAAGTTCAGAGGCAAGACCAAAGATCCTAGGGTTCTTTGCCCTTGTTTATTGAATCCTTGCAGAAATAATGTGCTTTTGTTCAAATACTGGACATCCAGGGCCAATCCTTTGAGCGTTTTGAGGCTCATTAGATTAACAGAGGAACCTGGATCGATCAAAATTCTATTTATTTCAATATTGTTACTCTCCGCAGTAACATATACTGGTCGATTATGATCTACAGTTCCCAGGAGCAGATCACTATCATAGAAAGTGATGGTAGCAGTATTCTGCGTATGCAAAGCTTCTTTCAAATTTTGCTCCGCAAAGAATGCCTCATACTGTTCAGGATTTTGCAAAGCCTTAATGAGTGTTTCCCGAAGGTTCTTAGACATCAGAAGGGCGTCGTAGACACTCAGCAATGCAGGTAATTTGCGGAGATGAGATAATATTTTATAATCCACATTTGCACTGGCCACTTTGGATTTAGGAGGCTCTTGTGGAATAACGATCTCATTGAGTTGAATATTCTTTTCCTTATCCTTTGTTTTCTTTTGAGGTGGAGGAACCTGTTGTCTACTTCTCAACTGGATTTATGTCAGTTCTAAAGATGAACTAGCTTCAGCTTGAGAATTCTTCAAAATTTTCATATCACCAACTTCCTCGGAGTCTGAGCCACTTCCGAGTTTTGGACATTTCTCTTTAGGCATGTTCTTTCCCTTATGATCACTTTCTTCATCGGGAAAATATAATTCTTCATCTGAATCAGTGAAAGGTGCTGGTGTAGAATGTACTTCCTTAGAAGGCATTTTCACATTAGTTTTATATATAGCAAGAGGTGCATTGCGTCCTCTTGCAGCTCTTCCACCTCGTTGATTTATGACTCGGCAGATCTCTATTGGAATGCTCTCTTCATTTTCTGACTCTGAGTCAAGAAATAAATCAACCATATATTCATCGACGCCTTAGAGGTTGCTGATATTCATCGATGGAGTCGATGTATTTTTGAACCACAGTATTCTGCTTTATTAACTTCTTTTTCTTTTCTTTTTGAGATTTTGATCTAGGTTTACTCTTCCCATTTTGATCTTTGAAATATTTCAAAGGTTTCTTCTTGCTTGCCCTTCTGCCACTGAGTTCTTTGAAGAAAGGAGTCTTAGATCAACTTCTAATTCTAACGCACTCTTACGACGAATGCCTTCAATGGCCAATAGGACATTCATCATCTGTTTAGTTTTCTTGAGATAAAAGTCTCCCAACCACCTTCATCTTCCTCGGGGTGCTTTCCCTTTCTCATTCTCTGTGCTTTGACATGGTGTAGAGGAGATGACATTAGTCTTCTCTCTCTTAGGATTGACAAGAACACTATTAGAAAGTGTAAGTTCACCATTCTGATAATTCCTTTCGACCCAATCTTTGAATATAAAACAGTCTTCGATTGGGTGACTTATGATCCTATGATACGGACAATAATTTGGATCATCTGTCATGCCAGCCTGTTATGGTCGGCAAGATTCTAGCAATTGAAGGCCGATTTTTAGGGCTTGCCTAAAAATCTTTCTCGTACACTCCTTTTTGAAAGAATACGACTTATTGATTTTCTCCTGTAAAGTAGGAAATCTTTGTCTTTCTTTTATTTGTTTCAGCATCTTCGACGGATTTATTAAATCTTTTTTTTCTTTTTTCTCTGAGGAAGACGGGGATGTGTTATTCACCTCACTTCTTTTTGGATCAAAGATTTTGATTTGTTTTCCTTTCCCTGGTGGATTATTGTTATAGTTGAAGCGGACACTTCTAGGCCTGGGTAACCTTTCAAATTTGGCTACACGATCAAGTAACTCCTGAAATGTATTAATTGTAGCCATCGCCAGATATGGAGCCATATAATCATCTATGTTTCCCAGTAATAGCTTAATAGCACGTTTCTCAGTGAGTTGTTGTTCGCATTTCATGCTGAGATTTCTCCATCTGGTTATGTACTAGGTGACTGATTCATCTCTTTTTCTTTTCTCAAGAGCGAGGTCAGCGATAGTCACCTTCTTCGTTGTACTGGCAAATCTTTTAATGAACATCGTCTCTAGTTCGGCGAATGTTCTCACTGAGTCGTTGAGTAACTCAGCATACCATTCAAAAGCTGTACCTGTTAAATTACTAACAAATTGACGTAGTAATAGAGCATCATTACCTCCAGTATTTCCACAGGTAGCTTTGAATTATGCCAGATGTTGACGTGGATTTGCAGTGCCATCAAATAAATTGAACTTTGGCACTATATACCCTTTTGGGTATTTCTCCTGGTCATATTCTGCCGGATATGGATGACCTTTTCCGACCAAGGCTTCAACAGCTTCAGAACCAATAGCTTCTTCAACCTTTTTACTGATGAGATTCTCAATTTGAGATTTACTGACCATTTCGTCTTCCTTAGAAGCTATCAAAATTGGCTCCTGTAACTCTTCTGATCTCCTGTCAGTAGGTACCAATGTATCAGGAGTAGTTTGAACATTCCCTTGAGAATTTGTTATAGGTGCTTGATTAGTTGCAGCCATCATGCCTAGTTGTCCAAACAACTGTTTCATCATGTTACTCATCTCATCAAGACGAGCATTTAAATGATGAATTTCCTGAACTTTCTTCTGTTGCATAGACTGCATTTCTGCTTGCAACCTCTTTACAAATTCTTCAGCTTCTTCCTCCTCAACTTCTTCTAGTTGTGGAGCTCTATTTATAGCTGTTGCTTATTCTTGGTCTTCTCGTAGTTATTTTTCATTTTGCAAATTCAATGCTGCACTTCTACGAGTATATCGCTAATTAGCTCGATCAGGTATATGATCAACCATCTGGACAACTTCAACATTCATGGGATCAGTACCCTCTTCCATTTCTCCCTCATTATCATAGTAGTTATTATCTTCCTCCAACTCATGATCTTCTCCATGTTGCGACTGCCGCTTCCAATGTATGACTGGAGAGTCGAGATTCTTTATAGACATGACGACTTTCATCTTTTGGTGTAATCACATCAACAGAAGTTTTTCCTTATTAGGGGACAACTTCTGGACATGAGATTTAAGTCGTCCTTTGTAGATTTCTTTATCGAGATCATCTTTCTGAACTCGAGGATATTTGGGTCTTTTTGGAACCCAAACTTGTCTTCTCGGAGTCGCATACTGATAACCATCAACATTGGAATGTACCTTTGAATGATCAGATTCATGATACCAATGTCGGGGCCTTCTTTCATCATATCTTCGATTATAGCCTTTTACATGTCGACTATCAAAAGGCTCTCCCGACTGTTTTCTTCCGTAATATGGGTGTTGACCCATATTAGGACAATTCTTTTTGCTTTTGATAGTAGGGAGGACGTTTAAACTCCTCTTCATAAGGTCTTGCTGAAATTTTTCTGTTCTGAGGTCTAGCTGCATTGAAAGAGATGACTTCATTGACAAATTTTCTCAGCCTCCTTTGTAAATTTCAGTCTTTTACATCCTTCAGTATTTTATATATCTTGGAAGAGGCAGATTCTTCCTTCTTTGGTGGTAGTGGCTGTTGACGTGAAGTCTCCCAAAAAGGCTTCTTTAAGTGGCCTTTATCATCGTTCCTTTTTACCCATTTTAACGGTTCAAAATCGTTATTGGTTGGTACATTTGCTTCTAACTGTGGTGATGACTCTTGAAGGGTAACGGGCACCCCTCCATTAGCTCGTAAGCGAGCGTTGGCCTTTCTTCTGGCTTTCCTAGAAAGCTTAGTGCTTGCATCAGGAACTTCAGCATTATATTCTTCAGGCACTTCATCCTGGATTATATTCCGACTAGTTGTATTCACGCCAACAGATTGCAGCTTTATATCAGAAACTTTCTTTTGAATTATTGGAGCAGCAACAGGTGCCATGGAGAGTCTTGAAAATACAGAGGCTCTCGTGAGAGTCTTCTCATCAATAGCTTCAGTGGTAGACTTCTTAGCGACACCTTTGACATTAGGTACGCTAACAGCATTCTCATGAAGGAACTGTTGGAACTACATGACTTCAAAAATAGTTCCGAACTGAAAGGTTGCTCCAGCATAGCCCGTGTTCAGAACAGCTTGAGGGAACTGCACTCTGGCTCCCTCACCCAGTTTCACAGTCATGAAGGACTTTGCAGGCGTCATTTTATCAACCTGCCAACAAAACTTACAGGGATTAGAGTCAACCTGAATTCTGCTGGAAAATAAAACACAGAGCTGCATTGAATAAACATCTATATTTATTTTTATATGTTTTGTTAACTGAGACTAAATATGAATTATCTTTTCATCCAAACATGGAGAGAAAAGTAATCCCCAGCGGAGTCACCAGAAATCTGTTGGTTCAAGAAAAATGGCACGAATGCAATGAATCCCGCTTTGCCGTCATAGGATTCCATTTCCCTTAAATCAGATTGAAATTAACCAGATTTTCCCTGAGGGTAGTGTCCGGGTTTAAATATCTGAAGTTCTTACTTCCTATGAGCACAAGCACTCATAGTTAATTACCTCTCTTACTACGTAAGAGAACTCTCGATTAAGGATGAAATAATTTTAGATATTTTTAGTCTCAATAGTGGATGAAATGGAGGTAAACCCGATCAAGATCCCATGGTTCCGTCGTCTCGGGTATACCGTAGTTCCAATCTACCAACACTAAAAATCATTGACCATAGTGTACAGGGAATCTGATTAACAGCCATGGGTTGCCTCCTCTCAGGGATCCCGAGTAGACTGAAGTGGTGAGATTTGAGTTTTAATTTAATTAAGTATTTTGGGGTTTACACCTATTAGAATACCCAATGATTGATTTAGTTTGGAATTTTATAACTTCGTTTAGAAGTAACCTAGGAGTTTGGATTGGAGCGGGACTTATGGCTTCTTTAGGAAGTAGCCCAGGAGTTTGAATTTAGATTGAGATTTATGGCTTTCGTAGAAAGTAACCCAGGGATTTAGATTTAGTTTGGGACTTACAACTTTCGTAGAAAATAGCCCGGAGATTTGAATTTGGAATTGGGGCTTATTACTCTATTTATGAGTGGCCCAAGGATGGGTCTTACAACCTAACTCTATAGTGAGGCTGTCCGGAGGTTTTAATTATTTGGGTAGGACTTATGGCTTTCCTTAGGAAGTAGCCTGAAAAGCGGGTCTTATAGCTTAATCTTTTTAGACTAAGATGCCCATAGGTTTGAATTTTAATTAGATTTAATTTAGGTTAGGGCTTATGACTTCCTTAGAAGTTGTCCTTTTATTTATTTAGTTTGGGGCTTATGGCTCTATTTAGGAGTTGCCCGTGTGATTTGATTTATGTAGGGGCTTATGGCTTCATTAGAAGTTGCCCAACAGTGGGTCTTACGACCTAGTTCTATAAGCTAAGCGGCCTGAGTTGTGGGTCTTACAACTTAATCCTTTAGACTAAGATGCCCTTAGGTTTAAATTTGTTTGTTTGAGGTTTAGGATCATTGCTATTTATTTTGACAATTTTCCTAAAATGTGGGGGCTTACGACTTCAGTTAGAAGTTGCCCGATAGCAGGCTTACCACCTATTCCTATAGACTAGGATGCGCAAGTGAGGTGGTCTAGGGTTGTATTATCAGCTAAACATTTATCCTCAGGAGTCAGACTTACGACTTCTATTAGAAGTGGACGGGGGTTTTAATCGGGGGGTTATGAGTTAGGTCAATTTCCACTTAAAACTTTCCCATAAGGTCGGGCTTACGACTTTCCTATGAAAGTTGCTAGATGGTGGGTCTTACAACCTAATTCTTATAAATCAGGTTGCCCATTAATTTGAATTTTAATTTGTTTGAGTAGACAGTAGTTGTTTGATACTAGACCACCGGGGTTTTCAGTTGGTTATTAGTGATTTTGATATTTCGGAGTTTTGACACTGTTGTTAATGTTTTAGTTGTTTTATCTTGTGTTCATAGTCTTTCTCCTACTACAGTAGTCCACTGCTCTACCTGTTTTCAGCACTGTTGCTCTACTAGCTTTTTGTACTTAGCCTTTATTGCTTTTCAGTACCTTATACTATCTGCAGTAGCTTAGATTTATTGGCATTCATTTAATTCATTTATGATGTACTAACTTTTCACTTGTTTGTTTGCAGGTGTTCGCAGCCAATGATTGCAGTAGTTGAGGCTCGTAGTTATAGAGGATAGAACATATAGATAGTTGCAGGAGCTTGTATAAGAGGGACTTTGGAGAACTTGTCGAGGAGTTCAATTTGAGAGTTTTAGAAATTTTGAGAGTTTTGGAGAGTTGTTTGTACAAGGTTGAGAGTTTGAGAACTTTGTATATGTTGATTAGTGGAACACTTTGTTCTCTTTTATTTATTGCACACATTTTTTTTTAAATCAATTTTCTCAAACTTTAAATAACAACACTTTGATTTGGATTTTACTCTCGAATAAAAGAAAAAATGCTCTCGAATTTTTTATTAAATCAATTTTGCTAATCAAAATTAATTATTTTAAATTAATCTTGATTAATTAATTTAAATGATTTAATTATTAAATTTTAGTTGTAATTAAGTAATTAATTACTTAAATTAGACTCTCCCTAATTGGTCCAAATATAAAAATAAAAAATTAAAGCTTTTTTCAAGGAAATTTCCGCATCCTCTCGACGTCTACTCCCCACCGAGGGAGAAATCGGGACGGCACTGCCGTAATTTCTTCCTTTGTTTAAAATTGCGCAATGAGAGGCGCGCCTTGCGCAATTCCTCCCAAAAACGCCTCATAACCTACGCAATTCTGGGCTTTCAAGAGGCGTACGCCTCACTGGGGCTGAGGCGCGCCTCAGAGGCGCAATTGCGCAACTCCTTGTGAGGCGTACACCTCTCTGGGTAGGGTCCACTCACTTAAAATGAGCTCTTTTTCTCTCCTTTAACCCGTATCCTTCAGCACACCCGACGTTTCTCCCTCCCGCACGCTCCAGGTCACGACTCCGAGTTCCCGCACGCCGTCGGTTTTGCTTCCCGCCGCTCCTCCTGCCGGCGCCGCCTCTCTCCAGCGAAGTGGAAACTTCTGTCCACCCTCTAGGAGTACTCCACATTGGATTTTAGGTATTTTTATTAAGTTTAGGGATATATTTTACAAGTTTAAGAAAAACTAGGGTTTAGTTTTTTTTATTTTTTTTAGTATATTTGATTTTTTGCTTTAGGAGACATGGTTAGAGGTAAAGAAAAGACGAATACGTCATTGCGGAGGGACCCTTCTTGGAAGTATAGTATACAAGTTGACATTGACGGCGGAGAGAAGAGCTATGTATATTTGAAATGTAATTTTTGCGATGAAATGGTGAAGGGAGGTGTTACCCACATGAAGGAACATCTATCATGCTCGCACAAAAATGTAGCACCCTGTGCAAAAGAGCCGGACAATGTGAAGGAGGAAATTATACGTAACCCTTTGGATACTTCTCATGGTCATATTTTATTAGATATGATGTCATTTCCCCACTATTACTTCGACAGCTTCAGAAGCAATAGCTGCTTTAACCTTTTGACTGATGAGATTCTCAATTTGAGATTTACTGACCATTTCGTCTTCCTTAGAAGCTATCAAAATTGGCTCCTGTAACTCTTCTAATCTCCTGTCAGGAGGTACCAATGTATCAGGAGTAGTTTGAACATTCCCTTGAGAATTTGTTATAGGTGGTTGATTAGTTGTAGTCATCATGCCTAGTTGTCCAAACAACTGTTTCATCATGTTACTCATCTCATCAAGACGAGCATTTAAATGATGAATTTCCTGATCTTTCTTCTGTTGCATAGACTGCATTTCTGCTTGCAACCTCTTTACGATTTATTCAACTTCTTCTAGTTGTGGAGCTCTATTCACAGTTCTTGCTTGTTCTTGGTCTTCTCGAAGTTGTTCTTCATTTTGCAAATTCAATGCTGCACTTCTACGAGTATATCGCTGATTAGCTCGATCAGGTATATGATCAACCATCCGGACAACTTCAACATCCATGGGATCAGTACCCTCTTTCATTTCTTCCTCATTATCATAGTAGTTATTATCTTCCTCCAACTCATGATCTTCTCCAAGTTGCGACCGCCGCTTCCAATGTATGACTAGATAGTCGGGGGATTCTTTATAGACATGACGGCTTTCATCTTTTAGTGTAATCAAATCAACAGAAGTTTCCTTATTAGGGGACAACTTCTAGACATGAGATTTAAGTCGTCATTTGTAGATTTCTTTATCGAAATCATCTTTCTAAACTCGAGGATATTTGGGTCTTTTTGGAACCCAAACTTGTTGTCTTCTCGGAGTCACATATCGATAACCACCAACATCAGAATGTACCTTTGAATGGTCAGATTCATGATACCATTGTCGGGGCCTTCTTTCATCATATCTTCAATTATAGCCTTTTACATGTCGACTATCAGAAGGCTCTCCCGACTGTTTTCTTCCGTAATATGGGTGTTGACCCATATTAGGACAGAATTCTTTTTGCTTTCGATAGTAGGGAGGATGTTTAAACTCCTCTTCATAAGGTCTTGCTGAAATTTTTCTGTTCTGAGGTCTAGCTGCATTGAAAGAGATGACTTCATTGACAGATTTTCTCAGCCTCCTTTGTAAATTTCAGTCTTTTACAGCCTTGCGTATTTTATATATCTTGAAAGAGGCAGATTCTTCCTTTTTTGGTGGTAGTGGCTGTTGACGTGAAGTCTCCCAAAAAGACTTCTTTAAGTGGCCTTTATCATCGTTCCTTTTTACCCATTTTAACAGCTCAAAGTCATTATTGGTTGGTACATTTGCTTCTAACTGTCGTGATGACTCTTGAAGGGTAACGGGCACCCCTCCATTAGCTCGTAAGCGAGCGTTGGCCTTTCTTCTGGCTTTCCTGGAAAGCTTAGCGCTTGCATCAGGAACTTCAGCATTATATTCTTCAGGCACTTCATCCTAGATTATATTCTGACTGGCTGTATTCACGCCAACAGATTGTAGCTTTGTATCAGAAACTTTCTTTTGAATTATTGGAGCAGCAACAGGTGCCATAGAGAGTCTTAAAAATACAGAGGCTCTCGTGAGAGTCTTCTCATCAACAGCTTCAGTGGTAGAATTCTTAGCGACACCTTTGACATTAGGTACGCTAACAGCATTCTCAGGAAGGAACTGTTGGAACTGCATGACTTCAGAAATGGTTCCGAACTGAATGGTTGCTCCAGCATAGCCCGTGTTCAGAACAGCTTGAGGGAACTGCAATCTGGCTCCCTCACCCAGTTTCACAGTCATGAAGGACTTTGCAGGCGTCATGTTATCAACCAGCCAACAGAACTTACAGGAATTAGAGTCAACCTGAATTCTGATGGAAAAAAAAACACATAGCTACATTGAATAAACATCTATATTTATTTTTAGATGTTTTGTTAACTGAGACTAAATATGAATTATCTTTTCATCCAAAGATGGAGAGAAAAGTAATCCCCAGCGGAGTCGTCAGAAATCTATTGGCTCAAAAAAAATGGCACGAATGCAATGAATCCCGCTTTGCTGTCGTAGAATTCCATTTCCCTTAAGTCAGCATTATAATTAACTAGATTTCCCCTGAGGGTAGTGTCAGGGTTTAAAGATCTGAGGTTCTTACTTCCTATGAGCGCAAGCACTCATAGTTAATTACCCCTCTTACTACGTAAGAGAGAACTCTCGATTAAGGATGAAATAATTTTAGATATTTTTAGTCTCAATAGTGGATGGAATGGAGGTAAACCTGATCAAGATCCCATGATTCCGTCGTCCCGGGTATACCGTAGTTCCAATCTACCAACACTAACAATCATTAACCGTAGTGTCCAGGGAATCTGATTAGCAGTCATGGGTTGCCTCCTCTCAGGGATCCCGAGTAGCCTAAAGTGGTGAGATTTGAGTTTTAATTTAATTAAGTATTTTGGGGTTTATATTTATTAGAATACCCAAAGATTGATTTAGTTTGGGATTTTATTACTTCATTTAGAAGTAACCTAGGGGTTTGGATTGGAGCGGGACTTATGGCTTCCTTAGGAAGTAGCCCAGAAGTTTGAATTTAGATTGGGATTTACGGCTTTCGTAGAAAGTAACCCAGGGATTTAGATTTAGTTTGGGACTTACAACTTTCGTAGAAAATAGCCCGGAGATTTGAATTTGGAATTGGGGCTTATTACTCTATTTATGAGTGGCCCAAGGATGGGTCTTACAACCTAATTCTATAGTGAGGATGCCCGGAGGTTTTAATTATTTGGATAGGACTTATGACTTCCCTTAGGAAATAGCCTGAAAAGCGGATCTTACAGCTTAATCCTTTTAGACTAAGATGCCCATAGGTTTGAATTTTAGTTTGATTTAATTTAGGTTGGGGCTTATGACTTCCTCAGAAGTTGCCCTTTTATTTATTTAGTTTTGGGCTTATGGCTCTATTTAGGAGTTGCCCGTGTGATTTGATTTAGGTAGGGGCTTATGGACTAGGATGCCCAAGTGAAGTAGTCTATGGTTGTATTATCACCTAAACATTTTTCCTTAGGAGTCAGACTTACGACTTCTATTAGAAGTGGTCGGGGGTTTTAATCGGGGGGTTAGGAGTTAGGTCAAATTCCACTTAAAACTTCCCCCTAAGGTCGGGCTTACGACTTTCCTATGAAAGTTGCCGGATAGTGGGTCTTACAATCTAATTCTTATAAATTGATTGCCCATTAATTTGAATTTTAGTTTGTTTGAGTGGACAGTAGTTGCTTGATACTAGACCACCGGGGTTTTCAGTTGGTTGTTAGTGATTTTGATATTTCGGAGTTTTGACATTGGTGTTAGTGTTTTAGTTGTTTTATCTTGTGTTCGTAGTCTTTCTCCTACTACAGTAGTCCACTACTCTAACTGTTTATAGCACTGTTGCTCTACTAGCTTTTTGTACTTAGCCTTTATTGCTTTTCAGTACCATATACTACCTGCTGTAGCTTAGATTTATTGGCATTCATTTAATTCATTTATGATATACTAACTTTTCACTTATTTGTTTGCAGGTGTTCGTAGCCAATGGTCGCAGTAGTTGAGGCTCGCAGTTACAAAGGATAGAATATATAGATAGTTGCAGGAGCTCGTACAAGAGGGACTTTGGAGAACTTGCAGAGGAGTTCAATTTGAGAGTTTTAGATATTTTGAGAGTTTTGGAGAGTTGTTTGTACAGAGTTGAGAGTTTGAGAACTTTGTATATGTTGATTAGTCGAACACTTCGCTCTCTTTTATTTATTGCACACATTTTTTAAAAAATCAATTTTCTCAAACTTTAAATAACAACACTGATTTGGATTTTACTCTCGGATAAAAGAAAAAATGCTCTCGATTTTTTTCTTAAATCAATTTTGCTAATAAAAATTAATTATTTTAAATTAATCTTGATTAATTAATTTAAATGATTTAATTATTAAATTTTAGTTGTTCTTAAGTAATTAATACTTAAATTAGACTCTCCCTAATTGGTCCAAAAATTAAAAAAAAATTAAGCTTTTTTCCAGGAAATTTCGGCAGCCTCCCGGCATCTACACTCCCCACCGAGGGAGAAATTGGGACGGCACTGCCGTAATTTCTTCCTACCCGGACCTAGGGGTGTCAATTTCGGGTCACGGGTCGGGTTCGGGTCGAACCCGGAACTGACCCGGGTTCAAACGGGTCGACCCTAACCCGACCCAGGAAGGCAAACGGGTCGGAAATCCTAACCCGGACTTGACCCG
>NW_021318822.1:203645-268318 GCF_001605985.2 Dendrobium catenatum | reverse complement strand
ACGCACGGCGGGTTCGGCATCGGCAGGCGGGTTCGACGTCGGAGAAGCAAAGTCGAATAGCAAAGAGAGAGCCGAAGAAGCGACCGTGTGCTCTCTCTGGCTCAGGCGAAGGAACAAAGTTGGACGGCCACAGGGAGTTGAAGGGGCGAAGTCGAACGGCGATGGGACCAACAACGTCGGAAGCGGGTCGGGCGTGGGAGGCGGAGACGGGGTCGTTGCGTGCGGAGGCGTCAGGGCCGGAGAAGCAAAGTCGAACAGCAAGTTTGGAGCGGAAGTCGGAGCGAACGAGCGAGTGTAAGTCATTTTCTTCGTGTCTCTTCCTTTTTATTGCTTTGGATTGTCCGATGGCAGTTCTTATGCGAAGCGATGCTTCATTTCGACGCTAACTGCCCGGTGTGGGGCCCTCTACAGTGAACTGTTTTTGTATCTATTCATTTTCATTTTTTTTAAGTCAACAAAGTATTCAAACAGTACATCAAAATTTAACATAATTTAGCCTCTACAATGTTAAACAAGTTTTAGGATTTAATACCCACAAGATTTAGTAAATCCCTATTTACATGATTCACGAAATCCTACTTGAATTAAATCCTACATGTATCCAAACAAGCCCTTTGACTGAAATCCAATACTAAGCATGCTATATGCCATCAATAAGTAACACAAAATGTGGAATTGAAATATTTAAGTTTGTGTTAAAATGGTAATCGATGCTTAAATCATGACGAAGAATACCACCTAATACCAATCATAAAGGCATAAGCATTTCTAAACTATTACCAAAACAAATTTTCAGATTTTTTTTCTTGAAATTCATTCTCCTTATCAATTCTCTCTACTTTTTTTGCAGATGTTAAATGAAGCAATTGAGGATAAATTAGACTGCAAAATTTCACAAAGGGGACAATATAATCGAACATGCAATCAAAGTTTACTTAAAAGTGAAGACGATAGCCAAGAACAGCATGAAATAAAGTATTATATAATCATAAAAAGCTTCAGAGAAATCTAAACATACAAGGCTCATGCTGATAG
The DNA here is from genome assembly GCF_001605985.2 of Dendrobium catenatum. Classification (NCBI taxonomy): domain Eukaryota; kingdom Viridiplantae; phylum Streptophyta; class Magnoliopsida; order Asparagales; family Orchidaceae; genus Dendrobium; species Dendrobium catenatum. The sequence continues at coordinate 267,283 of NW_021318822.1, read as the reverse complement.
CTTGTGCTAGGCTCCACAGAGAGATTATCTCTCAACTTTGCATTTCCAGTATGCCTAACAACATCCACTCTTCTTTCACTGTTAGTTGATGGCTGATTTACAGCATGAGCAGCATTCAACAAACCTTGGTCTGCAATATCATCACCATTTTTACTGCCCATGAATCCAGAATGAATAGGAACGTTTACTCTGTCAGAACTATCTCTGGAAGATGGATGTCTACGAGAATCAGTTGACTTTGACTGAATGTTGTAAGTTAACGTTCTTTCAGTTGGAACTTCTTTTCTAGCTTCAGTAACTGATTCTTTTCTTTCAGAAACCATTTCTTTTCTAGATTCAATAACAGGTTCTTTTCTTTCAGCAACAATTTCTTTTCTAGATTCAGTGACTTGTTCTAACTTGGCACTGGTTCTGGGGACAATGACAGGGACCACATCAGGTTTGTTGATTGTCTGCAAACCAGCCGTGCCATTACCCTTAGGAAAACTTCTTTTAAGGCTTATACCACTTGGTGTAGCGGTCGTGTTAGATGAATTTACAGCCACCATTTTAGTACCAGCATTTACGAAAGGTTTTTGAGGAGTGCCAGGGGCATTTCCAGTAGCTTCAGTAGAGAGAAAAGGAAGGTAGTAAAGCCAAATGAAAGCTAGCTAGCTAGAAAAAAATTAAAAATATAAAGAGAATTTTCCAACAAAAGGAGATAGAAGAAAGAAAAATTACATGCAATAGGTTTTGTTTCCTTAGCTAAACCATCAGAATTTTGAGAAATTGATAGCCTCCCAACACTGGCCTTCATGCTGTTATCAGTATGAAATGGTGAAGCACTGCTTGAAGAAGATTTGGATTCAGAATGACTATTTGATTTAACAATGCTAGCAACGGTGTATGGCTCAAGGCGCTGTCAAAAAAGAGACCAGCTATCACATCCAATCACCAAGTTGCCATAAACAAGCCAAGACCCAAAAATAGAAAAGAAAAAGAAGGAAAATATCAACATACCGAGATGTCTACAACCCATACTCCGACACAACTTTGATTATATGAGCATCCAAGAAGTTTCCCCTCATGAACATTCATGTCTAATAATTTAGACCATCCCACGTCCACCGAATCATGGCATCTTAACGGTTCCCATGAAAAAACCTAGATAATAAGTTTGATAATCATCTTGCAAGTGAACAAACATTGATAATCTTTATATATAACAAGGTAAACTGATGGAAAATGTAATGGCAGCTCACCTTCAAGCTTTCATGTAGTCCACAAAGCAAAGTTCTTCCATCAGGATTGAAAGTCATAGAACGGATGCCAGATGTCTGGAATTGGAGCTAAAAATGTTAACTGTATATAAACTCAGCCATTACAAAGTGAGTCATCATAAAACTGAAAATAACAAAGGGGCGGGGGCGACAAGATATTTGTACTCAAGGTTCCTACTGGACGCCATCTGCTCAGTTGTTGGACATCAACAATGTGAGTTGCTGTAAAAGTATTGCATCGCTAACTAGTTATGCAACGTACTACCGCCATCATCACCATCATGGTCATTAGAGTATTAATTTCATGCAATTAAGAGTTTTTATCATTCATTTTATTTCTGAGTGACATTTGTATAGTGAGAACTTAATGTATGACACGAACTTTATACTCTCTCTCCCCCCCCCAATAAGGCTTGCAGTCCCCTCCTCAGGAAAACATTAAAAACCAATGGTTTTCTTGGAATCAACATGAAACACTTCAATTCCCCCACCACAATTACTTTATTCTCCTTCCCCAAACCCTTGACCGGCCACCCTATATATCCTCTCTATTATGATAAAATACTCCATATGATGGCTTACATAGATTGCTAAATGAATGAAAGATTTTGCTAAATTTTAAAATTCACATTGTGCTCTTTGACCTTTAATTGACTTGGAGTGTGAGTCTATTCACTTAGACATAGACTTGCAAGGAAGAGAGACATGTTCGTAGCTAAAGATTGCTCATGAAGGTTACCTTCAAAATCATTGTTACACATTCGACTTTAGTTAAGTACAACCATAAAGCTAGTCTACAAATAGCATTGCTCTTTCATCAACTTTATGTGTTATTTCCTCTCTCAATTTTACATCCTCTATTTCACAAAATATAACTTTCATTAAGATTGCATCTTTTTGCAAATCTTCAACAAGTAAAAGATTCAATTAAAAGAATGAAAATGACTTATATCTTAAACCTTCATTACAAAGCTTCTCCACTCGCCCTACAACATATTTAGTACCAAAGCAAATTCATCCTTGCTTTTATTGCCATAAAAATATTTAGTTTGACGTAATTTTATTTTCTGCAGTAGTATTTCCTGCATTATAAATTCCTACTTAGGTTGCTTGTTGGCCTTAGAATTTACCAGTGTTTACGTATCAAAATCAAGTATTTTTCTACTTATTATCACTTGATTATATTCATTACTTATCTATCTTATTTCAATTAAAATGTCATTTCATTTCCATATCATTTTAAAAGCATAAACCTGCAAAAAACTTGCTAAGATTACAATTCCTAGATACTAGTTGAGTAACCAAAACCTTTTGCTTGTGTTAGCCTAACTGCAAATGACTAAGTTTATCAAGCTTACACTCGTATTGATGAGTTATTGTCGCTGTCCTGAGTCCAACCATAGGTCTACTTTCTCCTTATAACAACCTATGGATCATCCATATCAACATCGTAATATGGATTGTGGGTTTGATGACATTATTGTTTTCTTATAAGAACAGCTAGAGGAAATGACCTTCTGACACGAATTGGGTAACCACATGAATGCTCTTGAGAACAAACATCCTTGGACTCGACTCAAACCAAATACAGCTCAAGCAATGTTTCCAAAGCACAAAGCATTCTTTTTTCTTAAATGCACAAAGCGCTACGCATTACAAATTAAAGTATTCATGACTTGTACATCATATAGGTGTATATTATGTGCAAACAATATTTATTTAATTAGGAAAATTAAGTAATATTTTTTGTCAAAATAATGATTCATACAATAATAGTAATTTTCAACTATTTGAAAGCAAAAAAATCAAATATATAGACACTTAAATAATGAATGAATTCATAAAAAATTTAGAATACTTGTGAGATTAAATGATCAGCTAGGAAGCATAAAGTGAAAGAGAGTTTTAAGATAGACATCAAGAGCATATGAGCAAGAAGCAATTAGTCTATCAAGAGCATACGAGCAAGAAGCAATTAGCACCAACAGCAAGAACAAACAAAAGGCATGTACGAAAAATAATGAGCAAAGATAGCATGAGAGAACTATAAAAATGTAAAGCTCCAAAGCGAATGACGGTAAAATTAATATGTACTGGCTCAATGAATAGTAAAAATAGTGATGAGAAGTGTTTGTCCCTAGTGCAATGAATGTTGAACCAAACTATACAATATAAATTAGGATTTCATTTTGAGCCATAGCCAAGCATGCAACACTATGATGCATTGCGGTAAAGGATAAGATACGCACACTCTACTATGAGCTAGCACTACATAGGCAAGTAATGAGTAAGGCCAACACATCACTTCACTTCTCTCATAAAGTACAATTTTAATACTCCTAGGGTCTAGGAAAATGAAGTCAATCATTTTAATGAATATTATATTTACCCCCGTTCTTGACGACATTTCATGTCATCCACTTGAATGGGTTGAATAATTATGGGTCGTTATGATGACTTTTTGCCTCATTTCATACTACAAAATGCATATGATATCAACGATAATATGGTGTTCCTTTCAATCTCGATCATCATTAAGTCACCTCATGACATACTGAGTGAGATTTGATGAGAACATCACCCAAAAAGTCAAGATGAAACCCCCTCGTTCTAAAAATCATCTGGACCCAAAAGTGCTCATGGATTGACTTAAAGACATGGGTTGATACTTTCAATGAATGACCACCGGTCAATTCATTCATCCATTAGATCATAAGATAAGATGAAAGAAACTTTGAACATAAATACTTATATTAATATGCAATATTCCTTAATGCATTGACTACAATGCATCAAGGATGCATGTTCATTGACAATTACATAATTCAGTTCAACAAGCTCATGATTTGATATGATGTGATAGGGAATCCTTGAACAACCATATCAAGGTTCCACTCTAGAGTTGCTCACTTAAGAGATCTACATTATTGAAGATGTTTTATGCATCATCCTATAGATTAAGTAGTAACTGTAGGTTAAAAAAAAAGTAGTACCTATAGGTTCAATCTCACAGAAGACTCTAACTCCCTTGGAACTAACTTGTAGCCTAACCTAGTTGTACAATAGTCAATTACTCCCAAGGGATCCAGTCATCCTAAAGAAAAGGTGTAATTGGAATCTCAAGCTCCCAAGCTTCTAGCATTACATGCTTTACATGTAAAACAAACCACTATGCCAAAACTCACCCTGGCAAAAAAGTGTAACGGACCGGTTGGTGATCGGTTCAACCGAACCGGTCACCAGTCCATATTTAGAAGCCGCGACCAGCGTGGGTCGCTATTTCGCGAAAAGAAGCAGCGGAGCGGGCAGACGACCGAGCGTGCGAAGGTAGGTTTTTGAGTTTTCTTACGCCAATTTTAGCCTCTGTTTAAAATTGCGCAATTAGAGGCGCGCCTTTGCACAATTTGACCAAAAAAAGCCTCGAGGCTTACGCAATTCTTCACCTGGCTGAGGCGTACGCCTCACCTGGACTGAGGCGCGCCTCAGAGGCACAATTGCGCAATTCTGGGTGAGGCGTACACCTCACAGAATAGGCCCCACCCACTTAAAATGAAACCTCTTCCTCCCTTCATCCCGCACGGTCTCCCTCTTTTCCGAAAAAAATCGCTTCCAGCTCTCTGTTCGCGAAACCGAAGGCGTCCCGCACGGTCGGCCATCCTTCCCGCCGCCTCTCCCGCCGGCGCCGCCTCTTTCCGGCGAAGTTGAAGTGTCCGGCCGCCTTGTAGGAGAAGTCCACAAACGATTTTAGGTATTTTTTTTGACTTTTTGGTTAGATTTTTGAAGTGAAAGAAATTCTATGGTTTTAGAATTTTTGAACTTTTTTGTGTGATTTTCGATTCTTTCATTAGGGATCATGGTAAGAGGCAAGGAAAAGGGGTCTTCATCATTGCGGAGGGACCTTTCTTGGAAATATAGTGTACAAGTTGACATTGGCGGCAGAGAAAAGAGCTATGTTTGTATATTTTCCACTATTTTCATATATCATTTAGATGTTTTTATTGTAAGGTACAATATTGCTAGTATTTTCCTGCTAAAACCCTTAATTTTTCATTTACGCAATTCTGTGTCCGTGAGGGTTACGCCTCGCCTCACGGACGAAAACTGCCTCGAGGCTTAATTACGCAATTTTAAACCTTGATTTTAGCAAACGAATGCGTTGGAGGGTGAGATTTAACAACTCCTTTTCGTTCTTATTGTTATAGAAGCAAAGATTTGGGGGAAATTGCAAAGAACGAGAGAAACGACCGAGATAAAGAAGGAAAAAAGTTTGTAGAATTTTCTTCCGGATTTTTGTATAAATTCCCTTCGTTTACTTCGTTTAAAGTGAACAATATGTTTCTTAAAGGTAGAGGAAGAGAATTGAAGCAAAGAGAGAGAATTTTGGAAGAGGAAGAATGATTTTTGGGAGATTTGGAAAATCCCACAGAAGACTCTAACTCCCTTGGAACTAGCTTGTAGCCTAACCTAATTGTACAATAGTCAATTACTCCCAAGGGATCCAGTCATCCTAAAGAAAAGGTGTCATTGGAATCTCAAGCTCCCAAGCTTCTAGCATTACATGCTTTACATGTAAAACAAACCACTATGCCAAAACTCACCCTGGCAAAAAAGTGTAACGGACCGGTTGTGGGGACCGGTTCAACCGAACCGGTCACCAGTCCATATTTAGAAGCCGCGACCAGCGTGGGTCGCTGTTTCGCGAAAAGAAGCAACGGAGCGGAGCGGGCAGACGACCGAGCGTGCGAAGGTAGGTTTCTGAGTTTTCTTACGCCAATTTTAGCAAACGAACGCGTTGGAGGGTGAGATTTAACAACTCCATTTCGTTCTTATTGTTATAGAAGCAAAGATTTGGGGGAAATTGCAAAGAACGAGAGAAACGATCGAGATAAAGAAGGAAAAAGGTTTGTAGAATTTTCTTCCGGATTTATGTATAAATTCCCTTCGTTTACTTCGTTTAAAGTGAACAATATGTTTCTTAAAGGTAGAGGAAGAGAATTGAAGCAAAGAGAGAGAATTTTGGAAGAGGAAGAAGGATTTTTGGGAGATTTGGAAAATCCCATTGTAAGAAATTTCTATCATGAAACTATTCTTGAGTTTTATTTGATAAAGCAAATTCATGAAAACTTTATTTCTTGATGATAGAGATTTGGAGAGAGATTCGAAGTAACACCCTTCGTCGAAGACCTGAAAAGTTTAAAGAGGGTAAATTATATTATTTTATGTTTTATTCATGATTTCAATTTTCTAAATAATTGATTAAAATCTTGTATTATAAAATGTTGAAAACAAATCCTTATGATTTTATAGTCTTAAGAAAGAATTCATCTATGATAAGCTTATGAGAAAAGAAAAGAAAGGAAATAATTATAAGGATATATGTAATATATGTTATATGCAATGGTAACTATAAGGATGAAAATGAGAAAAGAAAAGAAAATAAAATAAAGAAAAAGGGTATTGAAAAATGACAGAAGTCACCCCCTTATGGTACTGGCTGGGGACGCCGTACTCATGCACAAAAAAGGAAAAGGATGTTTCTATGGAAATGGGAAAAGGAAATCAAATGGAAAAGGTTGTACCTTTGGGTACTTTGAGACAGTGCTCCTGCGCAAATCAAATGGGAAAAGGAAATGTAAATGAAAAATTAAAGATAACAATTGTTTCAAAATAGTATAAATGAAAATATCCAAAGAAGTATAAGTTAATGAAAGGAAAGAAATAAGGTTAAGAAAGGATAGATGATATCTTAATTAATTAATTATATTGATTAATTTACATAATTACCCACTGAGTTTACTTAGTAAACTCAAACCACGAGTTTAAATGTTTCAAGTAATTCTTAAGAAAAGAAATGGCAGAAAGAGAAGAACATGTTTACAGAAGACGCCGTGCAAATGATAACAGGTAAATTAAATTTTTGTGTTTAGTGGCTCTTCAGTTTATAGAAAAGTTTTTTATGATGAATAGTTATTATATTTATGGAAATGTACTATCGTCCGACCTTTCGTACCCGCCTCGTTAGATCGAGCATCCGGGCCGGGTCGTGACAAAAAGTCTCCAAATCAACTTCCAATATCCTAATCAACACAATGATCATGAAGAAGAATACGTACATTATACCCTTTGAGAATAGTAATGATACCTATGAGGTATCAAACACTGTCGTTGTCAGGTCCCAAGTCATGTATGAGAAAAGTGGAGGGTTGAGTTAGATAGTTGACAGTCAGAGTAAAACTTGTCAAATAATCATAACAAATCTTTTAAAAAATTATGTTAATGTTAGGGTGTTCTCTGGAAGCGACACGAAGTATGGCCTAAATACAACGACAAGTGTGCAATGGTCGTTGCACCTGCACCCGGGTGCAGTGTTAAATAGGCAAGGATTCTCGCATCAAAGATAAATATAGGCAAAGAAGCTAGTCCTGGAAACTAAAATTAGGATAGGAACTTGGAATATACGTTCCCTTATGGGAAAATTAATGAAATTAATATATATTATGATTCATAGGAAGATAAATATTCTGTGAATTCAAGAAACTAAATGGGTTGGAGAGAAGGATAAGGAGATTGATAGCTTATATTTTAAACTATGGTATTCATATAGGAGTCATACTAGAAATGGTATATGTGTGATTATAGATAAGAGTTTGAAGGATAATGTTATAAATATTAAAAGAGTTTGAGATAAAATTATAGTTTTAAAAATCATTGTTGATGCTAAGATTGTTAATATTATAAGTGCTTATGCTCCTCTAGGTTTATATTTGGATATTGATTCAAAATTAAACTTTTTAAATGACTTAGAAGAATTAATACAAAAGATATCTCTCGAAGAAAGAATTTTTATTAGAGGAGATTTAAATAGACATGTTGGTAGAGAGGTAGATAATTTTAAAAGCATTCATGGTGGTCATGAGTTTGGAATAACAAATGAATGTGGTAAGATCATATTAGATTTATCTTTAGCTTCTAATTTTTTAATTGCTAATATCATATTTAAGAAAAGAGATTAGCATCTCTTCACTTATAAATATGGATATAGTAAAACTCAAATTGATTATTTTCTTATAAGAAAATTATATCGTTTAGATTGCAAGATTATAAAGTTATTCCGAGTGAAAATTTATGTACCTAACATCGATTATTAATTTTAAATTTTAAGATAAAGGCGAAAAAAATAAAAAATAAAGTAAAACGGTATGCTAGGATTAAATGAGGGCATTTAAAGAATAGAAATAAACATTTTTTTAGAGTAAAATTTTAAATCTTAAGATTTTGTCTGTGCATGAAAATGTTAATATTATATAGAAAAAAAGTGGCTAATGATATTAAGAATATTGCAAAAAGATATGCTTGGAGTATCAAAGAGAAAAATTTCTAATAATAAAAATAGTTGGTGGAGGAATCCAAATGTGCAAAAAAAGATAAAAAATAAGAAGTTTTAACATAAAAATTGGTTTACATGTGAAAATTCTGATAATTGAAAAAGTTATAAAGAGTTATGTAAGGAATATAAGAAAGCAATATGATATGCAAAGATCTTAGCTTTTAATGATCTATGTAATAGATTAGATACTAAGGATGGAGAAATATATATGTATAAGTTAATTAAACAAAGAGATAGCAGTAGTAAAGATTTAGTTCAAGTGGAGTGTATTAAGGATGAAGATCAAAAAATAATTTTCATAGAAGACGATATTCAACAAAGATGGATGAGATATTTTGCTAAACTTTTTAATGAACAATGTGAATATATGATTGAAAAAAATATATGAAAATACGATTGATTTTAGTGATCTTAACACCCTAAGTGATAATAAAGATTTATGTTTTTATCGGCATATTAGTAAAACCGAAGTTAGAGAGGCTTTAAAGAAAATGAAGTGTGAAAAAGCTGTTGGACCTGATGATATTCCAATAGAGGTGTTGAAATGCTTAGGAGATGAAGGAATTTCTTGGCTTACTAAATTTTTTAATATTATTTTGAAGACTAAAAAAATGTCAGATAAGTGGAGAATGAATAGGTTAATTCTTATTTTTAAGAATAAAGGTGATGCACAAGATTGTGCGAATTATATAGGAATTAAGTTAATGTGTCATACTTTAAAACAATGGGAGCGAGTTATGGAGTGTAGGTTACGGTGTGATACAAATGTTTCTCAAAATCAATTTGGATTCATGCAAGTTAGGTCTACTATGGAAGACATACATTTATTGAGAAATTTGATGGAGAAATATAGAGAGAATAAGTATGATCTAAATATGTATTTATTGATTTAGAAAAAGCATATGATAAAGTTCCAAGAGAAGTGCTATGGAAAGTTCTTGAAAAGAAATGAGTTAATAACGCTTATATTCAAATCATCAAAAGATATGTATGCATAAGCTATTACTTGTGTTCAAACACAAGGTGGTTTGACCAAGTATTTTCTTATTTTGGTTGGATTGCATCAAGGATCAGCCTTAAGTCCATACCGTTTTGCTTTAGTTATGGATGTTCTCACTAGACATTTGATAGAAGATGTATCTTGGTGTATGCTTTTTACTAATGATATTATTCTTGTTAATAAGACAAGAGAGGGAGTTGAAGATAAACTTGAATTATGGAGGTCAACTTAGAGTCTAAAGGTTTCACTTGAGTAGATATAAAACTGAATATATGGAGTGTGATTTTAATAGTAATAGACCTAATGATGGGATTGTGACTTTGGGCGATCAAGTCATTGATAAAAGTACACGTTTTAGATATCTTGAATCTATTGTTCAGAGTGATGGTGAAATAGATAGGTATATTATCAGAAGAATTCAAGTTGGATGGTTGAAGTGAAGGAATGCATCAGGCTTGTTGTGTGATAGAAAAGTCACCTCAAACTTAAGGGAAAATTCTATAAGATGGTGGTGAGACCTGCAATGCTTTATGGTGTCGAATGTTGTCCATTAAAAGAGAAGCATAATACTAAGTTAAGTGTTGCAGAAATTAGATGCTTAGGTGAATGATTGGCTGTACCCTTAGAGATAGGATACGAAATGAGCATATACGTGAAAAGATAGAAGTAGCTTCAGTGGAAAATAAGACTATAGAAAGTCGTCTTAAATGGTTTGTTCACATAAAACGGCAACCTTCCTATGACCCGATTAGGAAAGTAGAGGTATTAGATTTGACTTATGTTAAGAAGGTAAAGATAGACCTAAAAAGACTTGGTTAGAAAATATTAGAAATGATCTTTCTTTATTAGATTTAAATAAGAAATTGACTTTTAACAGGACAAAATGGAGAAAAAGAATTCATGTAGTCGACCCCACGTAGTGGGACAAAGACTTGATGTTGTTGTTATTGTGTTATCCAATTACCTTGCTGACATAAACAAACTTAAGACACCACCATGTTCCACGTCTACTTCAAAAGAAGAAACAAATTATGCAAATCAGTCAATGACAATTACATGAGCATTGTTGCTACCTCCACGTTGGTTAGGGTGACGCTCACCTTAGAACCTTACCCTCGACCTTACAAGGAAGACATTTGGATAAGAAATCAATTCTTATCTCCCAATATTCCCATGTCCTAATTCAATTAGCAACCTATGTTAATTACATATGGTTTGACGTTCTACCGATGGACATCACTTTATACAAGCCCTTTTAGGAAAACTATGGCTATATGACCAGGATATCATGCACTTTAGATGCTCCAATCCATATGTCTACAAATTTGAAGTAAGACATATTATGTCTAATCTAACTAAGCCAAAAGAGGCCTCCTACAAACAAGAAATTCCATCATATTATCAATTGTTAAGGCATAAACATAATAGCGAGCATAACACTATCTATGCATTAGTAGTTTGATCATGTTGAGTCAACCTATTGTCAAGTCTCCTCCCCTCCCATCCGAGGTGAATGTCATTTGTCTAAATTCAAGAGATTCGTCTCAATGAACACTTTAGTGAGTCTCCAACATCAAGGAGAAATCTAATATGTCATAGACATTGTATTTGGATTTAGTCATTCAAATTTGCCTCACTATTAAACATGTAGAGCTCAAGTGAAAGGTCAATAAATATATACTAAATAGTTTCATTTGAGTTTGCATGCTTATTCTATTCCCATCTTGCTAACTTCAAAAAAGAATGAATCACACAGCATGTGCGTTAATAGTTATGCCATCAAGAAAAATATTATCAAATATAAGTTTCATGTACCTCAACTTGATGTATGTTGGATGTGATAGTCAAAATACACATTTTTTTAGAAAACAACCTTAGAAGTGGATATCACCAAATTCATATGTGGGAAATGAATAAAAGACTACCTTCTAAACAAAAGATGCTCTTTATGAGGGATTAATTATATTATTTGGCTTCGTTTACCCAAGGCTTTTGCACTATCATGGCTCCAATCACCCAATGCTTCAAAAGAGAAAAATTTAGATGAACCTTTACTACGACGATAGCCTTTACCAAAGTTAAGGAGCACTTAACTAGCCCACTTGCCTTGAAGTTTTACGATTTCAATTAGTTTATTGAGGTATCATGTGGTGCCTAGGGAGTTAACATTGGAGAATTCCTCAAGTAGGAGGAACAACAAATTGCTTATTCTAAAGAGAATGTTAATGAAGCATATCAATATTAATTGACATCTGAACAAGAATTTTATATAGTATTGCAAACACTTCGATTTTAGCATCATTATCTTCTATCTAAAGAGTTTATGCTCACTCTGTACCATGAAACTCTCAAATATTTGAATGCTCAAAAGAATGTGAATTCATGATACGTCGAGTGAGTACAATTACTTCAAGAGCACACTTTCGTCCTCAAAGACAAAGCTAGTGTTAAGAACAAAATTGTTGATGCACTTCGTAGGATATCCTCATTTTAAGCCCCATACGTATAAAGGTAACTAAATTTTAGTAAAATCCATAAGTCAATGACAAAAGAGGACCCTAGAGTTAGCAATAACTGATAAGTGCAAGATGATTACCCATTTCACACCACTCATCATTGTATTCCTAATTTCTCACTCCATATTTTTTTCCACTGAAGAATTGCATGTCAAGGAGCAACAAGACATTTTGGATGTGACATTTAAATCTCCTCCACTAAAAATATTTTCTTCAAGAGGTATCTTTTGTATTAATTCTTCTAAGTCATTCCAAAATTTTAATTTTGAGCCCATATCCAAACTTACTTGAGGAGCATAAGCACTTATAATATTAATAATTGTATTATTAACAATAACCTTTAAAACTATAATTCTATCTCCAATTCTATTAATTTTTACAACATTATCTTCTAAACTCATATCTCTAACCATATCTACACCAATTCTAGTATGACTCTTACCTGAATACTATAGTTTAAATCATTAGCTATCAATCTCCTTAGTGTTCTCTCCAACCTATTTAATTTCATGAATGTATAGAATATTTATTTTTCTATGAATCATAATATCTATTGATTCCTTAATTGGTATGTAAAGAAACTTTTATTCCATGTTCATATCCTAATTTAGTTTCATAGACTTCTTTGCCCACATCCATCCATGATGTGGGAACCCTTGCTTATTTAACATTTAATTTCATGAATATATAGAATATTTATTTTTCTATGAATCATAATATCTATTGATTCCTTAATTTGTCTGTAAAGAAACTTATATTCCATGTTCATATCCTAATTTAGTTTCATAGACTTCTTTGCCCACATCCATCCATGATGTGGGAACCCTTGCTTATTTAACACTGCCCTCGGGCTCCGATGTAGCGACCCTTGCACACTTGTCATTATATTAATGGCATACAACGCATTGCTTTCGGGGAACGCCCTAGCATAAAACAATTATTTACAAAAGCAAATGCCTTTAAAAATATATTTAAAATGTAAAAAAATTAATTAAATAAAAATTTAATATTCAAAAATGTTATTTAAATAAAAATAATATTTATTGAACCGGCCATTTCAACAAAATTGGAACTTATTTAACAGTTTACTAGTTGAACTGTGAGGTTCAAACTGGCTCGCACTGGTTCAATGCAAATACAGTTTTCCAACTTGACTGAACGGACAATTGAACTAGATCACGATCAAACAGAACAGTCTGATTCGATTTTAAAAACTCTGAGGGCGGCTCACATTCTTCTATCTTCTTTCATAAAGTATTGAGATTACATAGGTTGCATAAAAAATTATCTCCAACCAGGGTGTATGTTTCTAAGCTACTTCTAGAAGACTCTTTGTAGAAGTTGGGCACCAAATTGCTCTCCAGAATTGCTTATCACCAACAAATTGATAGTCAAGTCAATGTAGTAACAAGGAACTTAGGTAATCTCAAATGTTTGGTCAATGATCACATATTAGTAGAGACCTTATCATGCTTATAAAATTTACTTATAATAGTTCCATTAAAAGGTCAATTGACATAAGCCCTTTTCTCAATAGGAATAATTATAAATCTTGTAAATCTAAAGTTAGACACTTAATCATGCATGCATGATCTTCTTCAAAAGTATAATAGAAATCGATTATTAATTATTAATAATATACATCTAGTATTCATTTGTATTGGAAGCATCTTGAATTTGACAAGGTATAATTAACATTAATGAGAATGCCGCATGAGACGTTTTCTATTGGAGCCCCCAAAAAGCTTACTACTAGAAGGATAGGACCATGTTAAATTATTAGAAAAATAAATGATATTTCCTATGAGCTTGATCTTTTGACAAATGTTGGGATATCTCCAATGTTCAAATTGATAGATTTAACTTTGTAACACATAAATACCGCCAATGATATTATTGATACTTCTACCTAAAATTTGCCTAATAACATAGAAGTAAATTCGGTAGACACATCTTCACACCAAAAACCTAGCAAACTCATCATTCTAAACCATCAAATGTTAGATAACCATATCATTTATACTATAGATGGTGGAATCTAATAGCATCTTATTCACTGGAAAAGTCTTTCACCATTGGATGATTGATAGTTCACACTAACAGAGTTTCAACAACGTGAGTCAAATTTGCTTCAAAAATATTAAAAGCTTCATTCATTAGAGGCAAATCCTTTAAAGTCAATGGGATTTAATGTCACCATTGTCATCATCATTGTAGATATTACAGCTTTACAAATCCTTCATTATTATGTTTATTCCTCATATAGCACTTGATCCCCACCTTCCCCTAAAAATTATAAAAAATAAATGATGCTGTAAGTACCTTCTTGGAAACTACATGCAACTCTTCAATTTCCCAACCACAAGTACTCCATTCTCCTTCACAAACCCTTGACCAGCCACCCTTTTGATGTGATGTTTTATGTAGCTCATTGAATAAATGGAAGATTTTGCTAAGTGCTGAAACTCTCTTTGTGCTTTTGCACCTTTAAGTGAGAAATATTTGATTGTGAGTGTCCTTCCTTGGAGGATTTTCAGGGAGTGGAGACACGTTCACCAAGAAAGACTACTTGTGGAGGTTATCTACAATATCATATTTATGCATCCTTGATTAAGTCTACACCATACTATAAGATTACCATGATTCTTTCTTCAACTTTGTATATTCCTTCCTCTCTCAGTTTGTCTTTACTTCAGCAAACACAAAAATACGTTAAGCTTGCATCCCTTTGCAAATCTTCATCTGGAAACTAGACACGGTAATAGGTTTAATTAAAAGAAAAGTGAAATTTTAAATTTTGAAGCTTCTCAACTCATTTTGAATGATCTGGCATCATATAAGTGGTTTTTTAAAGCAAGTCCAAAAAGAAAGCAAATGGTCACAATGATAATGCCTACACCCCAACCAGACCAAAGAAAAAATTCTCACACCAAAAAACCACCCACCCAAAATGATCCCATTCTTCACCTTTACCCTAAAAGATTTCAATCTTAATATCAAAAATTTTATCTTGTGTTGTTATTTTTCTTTGAAGGAGCGAGTCTGCGCCGGAGCTCCGACCGCATCCCGGCACAATTCTCGAGTTTTCTTCTTGGTTCATGCAAAGGGGAAAACACTATGATAACCCTAGAAGATACATGTCAATCTGCCTTTCTAGGAACTAAACCCTCTTCTATTCACCTTTGTATAACATTAAATAACAACACAAGACATGCATGGTAGGGGAAGAGCGTAAAACTAACAGACTTCCAAAGAGCATGACCGCACAACCTTAAAACCCCATACCATAAATTGCTAGATAATCAATTCTTATGTTAAATGAAGCATGATTCACTGTTGTATAAAATAAAACAATAAAACAAGCGGCTAAGTGAAAATGTAAAGAAAACTCGAGAATCATTATTATAAACGCTGAAACAAAATGTTGTACCTCAGGTCCAGCAGAACCAATCGACTCAAATGTTTCTAGGTCCCAGAACTTAACCGTTTTATCAGATGAACCTGTGCATGGTAAATATGCTTTAAGTAACAAAATAAAGCACTTGCAAGAAGAACATGAATTAAAGGGAATTCATGCACAAAACAAGTTGGCTAGATGATACTGATGATGAAAATAAATGAGTTAAATACAAGATTGTCATCTTTTTCTCTATCCTGAATCCATATGAAATATGCATGAACAGGAAAAATTTTGTTGGCTGGCTTTGGGAAGCAAGAAACAATTAGCCAACACAAAAGAATGGCCAAAAAGAACAGTAAATATCATGTCAGTCGTTAGTAATGAAGATGACATTACCATTAGCATCCTTATGAAAGAAAAAGTATAAATTACAAAGAGTACAAGATATGGCATGAATATATGTTAATATCAAGTAATATGATTCATAACGGATAAACTATAAAAATAAATTTGAATTTTGGAAGGTGGAAACAGAGGCTGAAAGTAAATGAAAAAAAAAGTTTGAATTTGTTATCTATGCATTTAACTCGTTGCAAAGTCACTGCTCTAACATCAGAACACAAATCAGGTTCTAGGAAACTCTCTTATTTTCTTCCCCTGGAAGCATACATACATCACATCCCACTACGTGGGGTCGGCTACATGAATTCGTTATTCTCCATTGTGTCCTATTAAGAGTCAAATTCTCATGTAAATCTAATAAAAAATGTCATTTCTAATACTTTCTAGTCATGTATTTCTAGGTCTGCCTCTACTTTTCTTAGCATAGGGCAGACCTAATACAACTACTCTCTTAATCTAGTCATCGAAAAGTTGATGTTTTATGTGACAGAATCATCTAAGATGACTCATTCAAATCTTATCTTCAATTGGAGCTACTCCAACCTTTTCAAGTACTATACTCCTTTCACATTTTGTCTCTAAGTATAAAGCCACTTATCCACTTGAGCATCCTCATCTTTGCAACACTTAATTTTATGCTTCTCTTTTAATGGCACACATTCCGCACCATAAAGCATTATAAGTCTCACCACTATCTTATAGAATTTTTGCTTAACTTTGAGGGGTAAATTTCTATCACACAACAAGCCTGATGCATTCCTCCGCCTCAACCATCCAACTTGAATTCAAATAATAAAAGAATACATACAACACATCAGCAAGCCTTTATCCCACTACGTGGGGTCAGCAATATGAATTCATTTTCTCCATTATTTCCAATTAAAAGTCAAATTCTCATTTAGATCAAATAAAAAAATATCATTTCTAACCAAGTCTTTCAAGGTCTATGTCTACCTTTCTTAACATAGGCCAGGCCTAATACATCTACTCTCCTAATCGAGTCATCAAAAGCCTGGCATTTTATGTGACCAAACCATCTAAGACGACTCTCTCTAATCTTATCTATCATTGGAGCTACTCTAACCTTTTCATGTAGTATACTCGTTTCACATTTTATCTCTAAGTGTAAAGCCACTCATCCACTTGAGCATCCTCATCTTTGCAATACACTTAATTTAATGTTTCTCTTTTAATAGCCAACATTCTACACCATAAAGTATTGCAGGTCTCACCACCATCTTATATAACTTTTCTTTAAGTTTGAGGGATATTTTTCTATCACACAACAAGCCCGATGCATTTCTCCACTTCAACCATCCAACTTGAATTCTACAAATAAAAACATACATAAATCACATCATCAAACATTTATCCTATTATGTGAGATCAGCTATATGAATTCCTTTTCTCCATTATATTCGATTAAAAGTCAAAATCTCATTTAAATCTAATAAAAAGAATATCATTTCTAATACTTTATAACCAAGAATTTTTAGGTCTACCTCCACCTTGCTTAACATAGGACAGATCTAATATATCTACTTTCCTAACCGAGTCATCGAAAGGCTAACCATCCTACTTAAATTCTACAGCAACCTTTTCACACATATACCCGTTTCACATTCTGTCTCTAAGTGTAAAACCACTCATCCACCAGAGCATCCTCATCCCTACAACACTTAATTTTATGCTTCTCTTTTAATGGCCAGCATTATACGCCATATAACAACATAGGTCTAACCACTATCTTATAGAACTTTCCCTTAATGACTATACATATAATCATCTCATCCAAAACCATCTCATTGTGATAATTTATCATATCATAAAAAAATTTCTAAGACTCTAATAGTTTAGAAACTTGTATAAATTCCAATAATTCAGGCAACAAAATCAGCACTAGTTCAAAACCCTATTTAAAAAAATCAAACTAGATCCTTGTGGTCCTTGGCCCATGCAATTTGAGGGTTATTATTATAATGATTCAAATTTTTGTAAATGGACTTAATGATAATGATGATCAGTTGTCAATAATCAAGCTTCTTGCTTAGCTCAAAGTTGAGGTTGTGATTGAAACCTTTTGTTAAGCCAAAATCAATGGACCAAGCCTATCCCTAATACTAAAAAGCCTTTTGTAAATGTAATTATTCAAAAGTGCCATGAATGAAGATACAAGTTAAGTCACTTATTCATGTACTGCTATAAGATTTCACTAATATATAAATAAACACACACATACATATAAGTTCCAAAACAAATCACATACTCCTTACCCAAAAATACAAGTTGAATTCATTTTATGATTGTTGCCATCGCAATGTAATTTCGAGTATTTATCTAAGAAAGTTATATGATGCATGGCAAAGTTCAGACCAAAATCCAACAAATCCTCTTTCCAATGTTTAGACTCAAATAGTATATGTTGATGATATGAGGAATACCCATGAGCCAATTATGCAAACACAACCTCTATGGACAAAGACATGCATGACTTTGTCAAAAAAAAGAGCTCCATCATACAATACATAATGTACATTACGCTTCATTTAGATTTTTCTAGCATGTATTCTTTTTGAATTATTTATGGCATTGTATGTCAAACAATGATTAAATTCATTATCATTTTCATTAGGATATTCTTTCTTTTATTTAAATGATAAGCTTTATCAACTTAATGAGATTTAAATTTGAATTAATTTAAATAAAAGCCTACATCTATAAATAGAAATAGAAAACACATGTATCTCACAATTGGTTATTCAATAAAAATTGACCAAAACCTCCTCTTATTACCCAATTTTCTATCCCTCCCCTTTCTCCTCACAAATCTCCCAAATCCCAACATCTCCCTCATGATTCTCTCTCTAACAGAAAACTCAATCCCATTCTCTTGCTATAATCCTCCCTCTACAAACCAAATCAATCCTCTTGCAATTAAAGAAGGAAACAAAGAACTGCAAAAGCTAGTTGGAAGTAGAATAAAGGAAAAGATTAAGCAAGACATTATAAACAAAGTTTTCCATCAAATTTGATATTAGGGCAATCATATTCCATCAATGTTTTATTCATTGGAATGCAAACGAGTACACCCTACGCAATTTCTATATGAGCAAGAAGAGGAAACAAATGAAGAGAATAAACATGTTGTACTTTATCAAAATGAGTAACAGGAAGATTAAGATGAAAAGCTTCTGCAAAACAGTAATTCTAAACAAGTTGAAAATTGCAGCTAACCTGTTGCCAAGAGAAACTCATGTGGATGAAAATCTATGCACTGAATCTGACCCTCATGGCACTTAAAATCATGTAGTAGCTTCCCAGCCGTTAGATCCCAAAGCTGTCCAGAAAAGTTTTAGTGCAACCTTTAAGGTAAGCTGAAACTAGTGACACATCAATCTTATCATTCTCCTCATATCAATTATACAGATTGTAGGTTAAAAGAGAGCAAAATCCAACAGTATGTTTGTGAAGTATGGAGAAAGAAAATTCATAATTTGATCTTAGGCCTAATTCTCAGCAAATTACCTTAACAATGTTGTCTTCACCGCCAGAAACAACCCAGCGACCATCTGGTGTAAATCTAATAGCATTTACTCCACGTGTATGACCTTTATAAGTATGAATGCAGCCTTTCCTTCTAATATCCCAGATCTTAAGATTTGTGTCTAGCGATCCCGAAGCAAAAAACTCCCCAAAGGGATGAAAGTCAACAGATATGCAATTTGATCTATGACCAGTAAGAGTGCGGATAACTGTAGTAAAACGGAATTATGGTCAACAACAAGAAAAGATGGTTTTATGATATTATAAAAAAATTTCCAAGATAATGTAAGGGGAGTACTCTTTGCCTCTTCTAAATCCCACAACTTTATAGTTCCACTTGCAGCTCCCGCAGCCACCAGCACTTCAGAAGAATCAAAACTGACTGATTCCACGGCACTCGTATGACCTGAGAGACTCTACAAACATGAACAAGACAATGCAGCTTGGTTATACTATAGAAAGTTAGAACCGTCAAAGAGACAAGCAAAGAGAACAGATGGAAATAAATTTGATTTGAATAGAGAACTCACCAAGATAGCATTAGGTTTTCCAATAGCCCAAAGATTGACCTTGTGATCTTCCCCTCCAGTGACCAGAACCCTAGAAGTCCTCCTTCCTATCTTGAGGCAGTTCACGTTGGAAGCATGAGCCACAAATTCTTCTAAACATAACAAGGTCAAGGAAGCTAACGAAAAAAAATTATAATACAATTTTGTGAAAGAAGGAAAAACTTTTGGCCGATTAAAATGATGAACAGATCCAGTAACCACCAAACCCTACCTTCTTCAAAACAAGGATACGCAGCTTGTAGGCGCGTTTGGTGGTCATTATTAACCTGGGACGAAACGACGGACAAATCCTAGCTTACTCTTTTTCCTATCCTTTCCCCAATCAAAACCAAAACCGGAGCAAGCCACCACCTCTCTCATCTCAGATCAAGTAACTCTTGTCGGCGGCAGATCTCCGCACCACAACACAACATCTCTCTTCGAACCAACTCAAAATAGGGAGCAATGCCGTAAATCAAAGAATGTCGATGCCAAGATTGTTGAATCAGTTTGAACAAAGAGAGACAGAAGAACCTTCTTGCTTTCGAGCTGGTGTCGTGTTAAAAATTCGAAGAGGCCAGAATGAGAAGAGAGGGAAGAAGAAAAGGAGCTTTCTTCAACAGGGCGAGAGGGCTAGCAAGGTTCAAAAAGAAGTGATCCCTTTGATTCCTCTTACCTTCCAATAATTCTTCTAGTGTTGATAGATAAAAAATTCTTTTTGGCCACCACCCGTTTTTCAAGTTCGTGTTTCCCTCTTTTCGTCTTTTTTTTTTTTTCTCTCTCTCTCTGTCTCTCTTCTTTATTTTGCTGGTTTTCTTTTCTTATAATTGCTTTTTTTTTTCCTTGCTCAGAAGTGACAATCGGCTAGCTCATGAGTGCTGGCTGCATAATTGGTTAAGTCTCGTTGCTCTATTCTTAGGTGGGGTGTTATGCCTATGACTTTTTTTTTAAGATTAATTAATTTTGAAAAATAATACATTATATATATATATATATATATATATATATATATATATTATTATGTTATATTATATTAATTAGGCATACCTCATTGGGCTATTTCTAAAAATAATATATCTCTTAAAAATATAAAGACTAATATATTTTCTCGGTTTCATAATAATAATTAGGAGTATTTGATGATTTATTACCTCGATGCTAATGACTTAATAGAAATTTTTAACTAAATATTTCTCAAAATTTTGAAGAAAATTCTATCTTTCTATAAGAAAGAATGATACAATAAAACATTATGAGCATTAGGGAAATTAAAAAAAAAAAAAAAAACTTTTCTACGATATACTTTGGCTTTGTTTGGGACGGCTTTTTTGTATTTTTTAAAAATAGTTTTCTAGTACAAAATTTATAATTCAAAAAATATTTGTACCAAAAAATTATTTTGGAAAGCAACAAAAAAAATGATCCAAACAAAACCTTTGTATGCTTTGACTTATAAGTCTAAAGCAATCCTTCCATTCAGTGTTGAACTACCACCTTTATACCCAACCATAATAACTAGTTTAAACAATAATATTCATTTGTGTAAGGAAAATATCATTAATCTTTATGAACTTATATTACAAACTCAACAAAGCCAAAAAGTTTTTACATGCTTTTATGACTAAAGCATAACGGAAGAATTTCATAAGTTTCAAAAAATTGAAGATAGTGATCAAGAAATTGAATTTCAATTATTTGTGAAAACATATCAATTGGTAGTGCCCTTGATAAAAGAAATAGATGATGTGTATGAATCACTCACATATTCTTCTAAATTATATGTAGTCTTAATTTGAAAACCGATAGAAATATGTTTGATTGGTTTTATGATGGCCAATTATTACTCCTCGTCAATAAGGGGACAAATTTTAACCAACCTGAGAGTATCCATCACTGTTGAAGTTGTCTAAAATGGTGGATTTTACCTTCTAGAAGAAAAATGATTATTCCCAAATGATATCTCTGTTAATGGAGAAACTATTCTGTGTAGACATCGAACAGTCCGGAGGCAAACAATAACACGCCATGTCACACATTACCCAAAGGTACCCAGGATCGGTACTGAGCAAAAAAGTAACGTGGCACATTCTTGTTGGCCTCTAGACGGCGTCCAGTGTCCACACCGAATAATTTATCTGTTAATGGGTGATATCTCCCAAAAAGCATTGTGCTTAAAAATCATGAAAAGTTGTTCCAATAAAGCACCTTCATCTTCTTAGGTTTCAATAGTCTTTCTTCACTAGTTGATGTTAGTTTAATGTATTGATTCAATTTCAAAAAATTTATATGATCAGCATGAATGTCAAGGTAATATTTAAATTGAAAACTTTCGGAATTAAATTCAAAATCACACAAACTCTAATTTTAGCTAACTTATTTTCAAATTGGATGCTTAAACAAACTTATTGACGCTACAATTAATCCAATATGACTCCAAATGAGCTCAAATGAAGCACTTGAACTATATTTGGAAACTTCTGAACATAAATTGGTGGCCTAAATGACTCTCAATTATAGCATTTTTTTAGCCAAATCGAGCAACTCGATAAAACAAATCTAAAGTGCCCACGATCACTCAATTCTGATATAATTAAGGCATTTAAATATTTGATTACAAAGTCTACAATCAGGCGCATCAATATGGACCATATAATTGTGTGTTCTAGATTCTAGCCAAATTTGCCAAAATGTTGATCTTAAAAAGTCTATAAATAGAGTTTCATTCTCTATAGAAAAGATGGTTCAAGTACAGAGCTCTCTTGATTTTTCTAGCTATCACCACTGATGACTATTACCAGCAATCGTTGTCACCATCTACAAACTCCATTCAAGTTCAAATCTTGCAACTCTTAGAGAGGTTGGACAACAAAGAGCACTATCACAATATGTTGGAGTTCTCCTCTCATAAAATCATCAATAGTTTAGAAATAATGTCAGTCAAGTAGCACCTCCTTTCCCATAGCCTCGTCAAGGAGGAGGGCCATTTATGTCAACTCCTAATGGTGGCAGCATTGCGAGTCCTTTAGGTTCTATTAATGGAACACTTATGTGTCGCAATTATGGTAGAAGGAACTTTAACCAGAGATATAGGATGATATGTCAACGCGTTTAATATGGTTATATTATACATAGGGTATATGAGTGCCCGCAGGTAGGGCTTGACTAATATTCTAAGCTCAATTTTGAGAGTTTTGTTAAACCAATACGGAGATCGAGCATAGTTCTACCTTGTGTGTTTATTAAGGGTTCATTTAGAAGAGAATGTGGTTCTAGTTTGGTGGCGAGGAGACTACCTAGGAATAGTTTTTAGAGAGCCTGGTAGTTTTGTTACTCCAGTTTTAGTTTTGATATGTGCATATAGTTTAATGTAACCTGAGGCTAGAGATATTGTAAATATGGTTATAGGTATGACTTATATTTTTTATTTGTCATGTCTATTATTTGATTCTAAAGCTAGTGAATAATTTATTTATAAGAGATATTTGATTTATTGTACTTGCTTTTTATATTATTACTTTGTATTTTGTCTGTTATACTACCTACTAGGGATGGAAAGGTAAACAATAGGGTATATTTCTATGATATAAAGATATCTATTAGGAAATGGATGTTTGGTTTGATATTATTATCTATTTTTAACTTAAATTTTATTCTAAATATGGATTGACTAAATCAGTAATCTCAGATTAATTGTTTGAAGAAAATAGTCACTTTATTTCTAGGTAGTGAGGGTTATTTATTTTAGGAAGTTAGAGGAGTTATTATGTCTAATATCTATCATATAAGTAGATAAATTATAGAGAAAATGAATTATAGTATTTCTGGAATCTATTTGGGATAGGAGTGTAGAATTTGGATTACTATCTGATATCTCGATAGTTCAACAATTTTTCAGAGAAGTTGCTAAGTTTTCAGTATGAAAGGGACATTGAGTTTTATGTTGATATATTTTTGTTTACTACTCTAATATCTAAGGTTCTTTATATAATAAAACCTAAGAAACTTCAAGAATTTCAAGAATTGAAGATGCAACTTTAGGAGTTAGTTGACAAAGGTGTTTTCCATCCTAATGTGTCTCCATGGGTAGCCCTTATTCTATTTTTAAAGAAAAAAAATTGTATGATACACATGTGTATTAGTTACAAGGAGTTGAATAAGACCATAATCAATGAAAAGTATCATCTTTAAAAGATCACTGATCTATTTGATCAACTTATAGGATCTTTTGCATTTTTTAAGATCAATTTGATATATATGTATTATCAAGTGAAGGTGAGAGAAGTACATGCAGAAAAGATTACTTTTAATACCCAATACAGCATTATGTGTCTTTTGGGCTAACTTATGTTCCTGCAATTTTATGGATTTGATGAATATGATATTTAGGGATTATTTGGATCAATTTGTACTCATGTACATAGATAATATTTTGGTTTACTTAGTTTCTGAGTAGGACTATATGGATCATCCAAAGATTATTCTGGATATGTCAAGGCAACATCAACTATATGCTAAATTCTCTAAGTGTGAATTCGGGTTGAAGGTGTCTTATTTCTGGGGCATATGGTGAGTAGTGCATACATTTCTTTAATTAGATCTTTAAAAAGTTAAGGCTATTGTAGATTGGTTGAGGCCTATTACTATATCTAAGGTATATAGTTTTTTAGGTATGGACAACTATTAGAGGAAATTTGTAAAAGAATTTCCTAAAATTTTTGAACATTTGATGAGACTGGCTCAAATGTTAGTGGCCTTTATCTGGACATTAATTATGAGGAGAGCTTCTAGAAGCTAAAGAATTATTAAACATTTTCTCCTATTCTAATTATTTCATCATGTACAAAGAGATTACAGGTGTTAGGTGATGCTTTAGCGAAAGGACTGTGATGTATTCTAATGCAATATGAGAAAGTCATATCATATGCTTTAAGGCCATTAAAGCCATATAAGAGAATTTATCTGACACATAACATAGAGCTTACTGCAATTATTTTTTGCTCAGAAGATTTAGAGGCACTATTTAAACAAAATCAGGTGTAAGATCTTCATTAGCTCTAAGAGTTTAAATTATGTATTCACTTAGAAGGATATAAATTTTAGACAAAGGAGGTGGTTTAAATATATCAAAGGTTATGATTTGACTACTCAATATTAGCTTGGTATGATGAATGTAGTGGTAAATACGTCGAATAGGAAATCTCTTGGAATGTCTAGTACTCTGCATACTTCGCTCATCTAATTTAAGATATGAAAATATTAAAGTTAGAAATGATTCCACCTATTGATCAGGATTTTAGTTTTCTAACTCAGATGATTATTTAACCATCTATATAAAAAAGGATTAAATAAGCTAAGAGGTTAGATATAGAATATCTGAACTTGACTAATCACATTAAGTCTCGTACGAAACTTGAAATATGATCATCCAACTGTTGTATCATCTTCTATAAATGTAGGTTATATGTTTCTAATTTTGAAAATTTGAGATGAGAGATTTTCTATGAAGCATATTATTTAAGTTATACTTTTCATCAGGGGTTCAATAAGATGTATATTGATCTTAAATATATGTTTTGGTGGCTTAGACTAAAGAAGGATGTGGAAAGTTTTTTTGTTAAGTGGGAAGCCAATTAGTTAGTGATTGAGAGGTCTTCTATAACCATTACATATTTTATAATGGAAATGGGAAGTGGAGACAATGGACTTTGCTATGAGATTCCATAGATCCAGATAAAATATGATGTCATCTGTTTCATAGTAGATTATCTTACAAAGTATGCACATTGTATTCTAATATGATGGGTTAATGTAATGGATTGATTGGCACATGTGTATATTTGAGAGATCATCCAACTTCATGGAATACCTAAAGTGATAGCTTCTAATAGTTGATAGTTTTACCTCTAGATTATGGAGAGATATTCAAAAAGATCATGGCACTAAACTATATTGCAGTATAGTTTTTTATCCATAGATTAACAGACAATCTAAGAGGAGTATTCAAGTACTAGAGGATCTTCTAAGATTATGTGTTCTTAATTTTGGTGGATGTTGGAAATATAATATTCCTATGATTGAATTTTCCTATAATAATTATTTTTAATTAAGTATAAGTTTTGCCTTATATGATGTAGTGTATGGTAGAAAGTATAGAACCCCTATCATAAATAGAGGTAGGTTAAAAGAGTCTAATTGAGCTAGCCTTACTTGATAATGCTACTAAAAAATTCATCCAATTTGAGATATATTGAAGGTAGTGTAGGATATACAAAAATAATTTTATGAAGCAAAGCACCAAGCTGTGGAATTTCAGGTTTAAGATTTTGTATTTGTGAAGCTTAGGCTAATGCAAGGCATCAACAAGTTTTAAAAGAAGAAAAGTTTTATCTAAGATATGTAAGACCATTTGAAATATTTGGAAGTATTTAAAAATCTACCTATATGTTACAGTTGCCAGAGCATATATCTGATATTCATAACGAATAGTGAGAAAATATGTATTTGATTCTTAAAATCAAGTTTTTATATATGAAGTTGGGGTATGTCCTAATCTGAGCTATCCAGAGGACCCAAAAAAGTTTTTGCCATATGATCTAGAAGATTAAGGAATAAATATATCCTGATGATTAAGTTATAGTGGAAGCACAAAATAGAAAGAGAAGCTACTTGGGAGAAGGAATTTGAAATAAAACTATTATATCTTGATATGCTTTATTGATATGAGTTTTGAAACATTGAGGATAACATTTTTCTAAGGATGGAGGATTATAATACCTACCAAAACAATAACTAGTTTTACCCATTATAACTTAGTTTGTTAAAGGTAACTCACTAAATTTATATATTTAACACCTCTTTTATGTGTCAATGAGTGTTATATATGCATGTGAATGCCTGAATTTTTCGTGTATGCCTGAAAATTTGGAATTTTTCCCCTAGAAACACCGAGGTGTTGGGGTGAGTAGCTCTACAGTGTTAAGTTCTCAATCATTTTTCCTTAATAATTCAAAGTTGTGGTGATAGGTAAATAGTAAGGCTCCATGCTTTATTGGAGAGAGCTGAGGCTCATCATGGCTGATCATTACATCACCAGACCTGGATTTTATAAAATATCATTTCCACTTTAATTTTATGAACTCAAATCCATTTTCCTCCCTTCAGTAGCTAGCTTAAGAGAAAGAGAAGGTTTTTAGAGAGAGAAAGATAAGTTTTGGGCTACTCAAATTAATTTTTTTTATTAATCCAATTTTAAAAAGTATCTAGATCGAGTTAGGTTATTTTCCCTTGAAGTGATGTGATGTATGACTTGAATATAGTGATAAGTGTATAAGGACTACTATACCAACGCTCAGGTGCAGTGTTAAATATGCAACGATTTCCATATTATGGATAGATGTGAGTAAAGAAGCTAGTCCAAAAAAATAATAATTAGGATCAAAACTTGAAATATAAGTTCCCTTACAAGTAAATTAATAAAATTAATGAATATTATGATTTATAGGAAGATAAATATTTTATGCATTCAAGAAAATTAATGTTTTGGATAGAAGAAATCGTAGGCCTTCGCCCATCAAGGGATTGAAGCGATCACAGGCCTCCTCGGGGTGTTGTGGTCATATACCCTTTCACTCTGCAGCAGTGTGTAGACCTCCAAAAGTGCACCGAGGGATAAAAGTGATCGTAGGTCCTCTGCGCTCTTTGCAAGCATGTCAATGGAATGGAAGATTAGATCGTATATACGATTAACCATCGAAGATAGCGTCTTTCACCAACGCACCTTGATGGGTGATAATATGTACAACCTGATCAGTGTCATAGGGTTTTCCCCACCCTATACATCAGCTCCAGTGAGGTTTATTTATTATGAAATTTTTTCCCCATAGGCACAAGCCCCTGTAGTTAAATACATCTCAGGCCAGAGCCTAAGAATACTCTCGATTAAGGAATTGATATTATTCTTTCCCAATGAATGGATTTCTACAGAAGGGTGGACTAAGAAATTCCTACTCAAAGGGAAGAAAGGTTTGAGTGGCTCAGTGTATGTACGGTTCATCTCAGCATCCGGAGGGACTAAAGTAGTAATGAGAGAAAGAAAATCATACACTCAGAGTATATAAAGGGGAAGGATGGAGGTGGCATCATCCATATGACGTGGATAAACATGATTTATAGTCCTCGAAGAAAAGGAGAGTTACCCACCAATGAGGCATACTACGAGACACTGAAAGTAGTATCCATGAATCCTAGAACTAAGGTAGGTTTAGTGTTCTATACCCAACATTTATACTCGTGTCCTAGCTAATTCATATATGATTATATCCTATCTGAAAAGGAAAGCATGCTAACCACCTAAGCACATAAAATTCATAATGTCCAGTTTTTATGAAAGATAGGTGGGTGGTTCAGTTTTTGGAAGTAAGGCCGGCATTTAGAGATTTTCCTAATTGACCTTGGACTTATATAGGGTGAATACTCTTAGAGCTAATATAATTAAAATTTTAATTTAATGTGTTTCTAATATAATGCATGCTAGTTGAAAAAGCTTCAATTCAGAAATGCATGAACTTTAAAAATAGGCTTCTAAAATAATTTTTTTAAAAAGAATGTGCTTCCCTAGATCCGGCACCTCATCATCATAAGTCAGATTATCCGATCTCTACCTGTAGGTGGGAAAGTATCTTATAATAAGGAGGGAAAAATTGTAATAATATGCATGCGACCTCAGACAATTCCAGCTATTTCCTAGGTCATCAGATTTCTATATTATTTATTTCCTAAAATATAAATTTTTAATTACGAGTAAAAAAAGATTGTTAGTCCTTAAAGAGCCTAGCGAAATCACGCCAAACACATACAAGAAAGAAACCTAAGCAAAACATGCAAGTTCTACTATGTAATCAATGTAAACACATCAATATAAATTACTAGAGCAAAGTAAAGAAAGTCCACGATAAGTGTCGTATAAATACAACTTAGGGTCTGCAAAAAAATAATGGTGGCCAGGCCACACTGACAACAACCTTGATTATAATCTTAATGAATGACGCAAGTCTTCAAAAGCTAAGCATTTTGTCGTCAAGTCTTCGTCTTCAAGTGGATCATCCTTCTCCGGATTATTTCCCTTCGGATCATCTCCTTCGGGCTCCGTATGGCTCATCCTCCATAAGAGTACCCAAATGAATAAGAAATTCCCTATAAAGGGCCTTTCTTTTTCTCTTTGGGTACCGAGTATTTGAAATGCCTTACTTTTAAAGACTTTCACAACTCTATACTTTACAAATTACATTATATTTGGAAAAAGAAAATCTAGACTCTCCTGCATGGTTATCCTAATAAAGAAAAGAATCCCAAGCAATTTATATATCACATCCCAAGCAGTTAATGCTTGTGCAGAAAAGTAAACATGCTTGGTCATGCTCTTTTGATTTCAAAGGAGAATAAGCAGTCTCTGGAGCATCTGCAGAAAACAGTGTTAGTTTTAAAGCTTAATTATTTTGCCCTATTTATTTTAGCTCTATATGAGCGTGGCCTCCTACATAAGATAGTGTTAGTAATAAAAGTGCCCCTAGCCCATGGGCAATCTATCACACTCATCACATCATAAGTAAAATATAGAAAGCATAACCATAAGATAAATATCTTAGCAATCAAAACAAGTTAAACCAAAGCAAATAAATCACACATGCCACATACAGAAGTATCACAATACATAAAATAAAAAAGAAAAATCACCGGCCCTAATCCGAGAGCTAATAGTGGTGCCCTAAAAAATCTGTGTGTGTGCGTGTAGTAGGCTTGTGTGGTTTTGGATAGGTCCTATGTCAGGTAGTTAGTTCAACTTGCTTCGAGTTTAGGTTTGTTGAAGGTCTAAAAAGGAAACTTTTGATTAGAGTTTAAATATTAATGGTTTGGGGTCTAGCTATTCTTTTTAAAATATCATTTGGGAGGCTTCTTCCTATAAAATGCAAGCCTTAGCAGCTTTTCAAATGTCTTGATGATGAACCCCTTTAAAATGAATGTTACTATCCCATGAATATTCTCATTAGAATCCTAATTACATGTTGTTCCTATAATTGAAGTTCACTTTGCATGCTTAAATTCCACCATCTCATAATATAGTCTGCCCATTACTACTTTGGCTTTTACTTTCAACAAATAAATTAACAAATGATAACAATGTTCTATTCTTCAATAATTCTCCATATAAATTGGTTTTCTAACTCAACAAAAGTTTGTACTGAATTATTAGGAAGATACACATACCAATCAAATGGTATTAATGATAGGCTTCTAACAAACTATATAAATAATAAAAAAGGATAAATATTGTCTAAGATCCCTGGTATTATTAAACCCCTTGAAAGAAGGTGGCATGACCCCTTATGGAAATTGGATCATATTATATTTTGAAAGTTCAAATGAGGTTATTAAACCACTTGAGCTACCCAAGGTACACTAAGAGTGAGGTGAATTGGTGTTTACAAAAAGTTTCTTTTACAGAAAATATATTCTTTTAAAATTTAAAACCAATTTCAACAACTTAAAATCTCAATAAGATTCTCTTAATTGTGGAAGATAATAAATTATAAACAAAAACCATTTGTATTCTTTTCCTTTTTTGGTTTTTATTTTTAAACTAATAAATAACTGCAATCATTCATAAGTGTCACATCATAATAATCATAACACAAACCATATTGCATGAAAAGTAATATGCAAGAGAATAAAAGAAAGAATAAAATATAAAAAATATAATAATGAATATACTCAAATTTTATAGTGGTTTAATCAACTTTACCTACATCTAATCCATAGAGTCCTCCACTCTGATTATTGCACTAAAGAATTTAGTATCTCTTCTTTAGCCCCCTCGGTAAGGTGTAGAAGCCCTTACAAAAATCATTTTCACCCTTGGTGCTGTTGAGAACTGAAATCCTTCTCACCCTCCATAAGAGGCAGATAATCAAAATCTTTTTCTCCCTCATGATGAGGTAGAGAACTTAAGGCCCTTTAACCCTCTTGGTGAGGCGAAGAACCTGAATCCCTTTCACCAACTCCATGCAACAAAGTAGTAAGGTCTTTTGTGACCAAAGGGGTCTTCTTCCCAAAGCTTCCCTCAAGATAAACTTTGACGTGGAGGAACTCAGGTGCAAGTTTGCCAAAGCAATAGTGTTAAAACCCCCTCTCACACTCCCTTGAACCCACAAGGGTCTTCTCCCTTTGTCTCAAGCTTCACCCTTTCTCTCCCTATCTCAAAGCTTTCTCTTCAACACTTTCTCATAGAAGGTACAATCCAATAACTTCCAAAAGACCCTTACAAAGTTTAGTAATAAAGATTAAATAAAATGCTTCAAAAGACCCTAAGAATTTAATTCATAAGTTTCTACTTGTATAATACGATCTGAAGACTGTACATTATGATTAATAAATGTTTGACCTACTAGTATTGTATGATTACCCTTTAATATAGTATGATCAGTTCAATTATTATCTGTTAATACTGCATAATTATCAATTAGTATAGTATGATTAGTTCAATCTTTCACCAATCATATTGTATGAATGAACAGTAGTATATTATGATTAGTTCAACCAAATTTAAATTCATTCAGGATGAATTCGGGGATGACCAAATATCATCTCTATTGATTATTATCTAGTATGATATAGTTCATACTGTACGATAAAAAACTTAATATATATATATATATATTAATAATAGGGCTTTAACTAGGCAATATTTTAAATTTTATACAGTACGATCAAGTTTGTATAATACGAATAGAACAAATTTTAAAATTTAAATTATTACCTAATTTAATTATTAGTGGGGTTTTTTTATTACAACTGATCATTCAATATGACGTGGTGTTTAAACTACATGATTAGTTATGTTTTAAAATATTGTATGCTCAACATCGTACTATATAATTTTTATAGAAATTAAAATATTTTCATTTACACTCCTCTTATGTGTGTGTGTGCGCGCACGCGCATAGTTGCTAAGCTAGCATACAACTTTTACAATACAAAGACTCAAGAAAGATAAAATTATAGACTTATGCAAAACATTAATCTTATAATACCCAATCTTGAGCCATGATCCTTTGGTGGTGCTTGTCATATGCTTAACCTGAAATGCTCGTATACTTAAAAAATATATGTAATAATAAAATATAAGAGAATTCAATTACAATCCAATAATGTTTGTTATCATCAAGACATAAACTCAAGCTCTCGTATTACAACATACTTGTCTAGGTAGGGTCTATCCTTAAAAAATTATGAGGTTCCTTCATATTTTTCCAATGCTTCATTAACCTAATCCTTAACTAATTATCTTAGATCATTTACTTGAATAGAGTTCATCTTAGTGCTATTTTTATGTTGAATCTTAGAATATTCATCAGTGAATTTTCTTTTTCTTCTTTAAATACACTTAATGTGTATTTATTTTTATTGGTTCATATGGGTCTATTATGAGGTCATATTGCCCATCATTTAAAACATTTTCTTTCCATTCTCAAAATTTATTCATCTTTCTTCTATAACTAATGTAGCAATCATTTTATTAAGTTTAAGGCAATTTCCTCCCTAAAAATAACATCCCAAACATCAAGCATTGATAAATCCTCCTTTTTGTGGGATCCTATAATGATAATAATTTAGACCTTGACTAACATATCCTCTAATGGATCATCCTGCTCTATATCAAATTTTGCTACTTCTTCTTCATCAATCTTTTCTAAACTTAATTTTAACTCGTCAATCATGTTCTTAGTTATTTTCTTAGATAATTTTTTTGATGCTGTGCTTTGGAAAGATGCTAAACAATTAAAATTGTAATGTATTTGGAAAACTTGAAATTGACTTTTGAATTATAATTTTGAAATCAAACATACTATTAGAAATGATATTCCACCCGGGGGGTGGAGATAAAATTTTCCAATGGGTTTAGATTCAAAATTGTAAATTTCATCCTGAATGTCATAGCCAAATTTAGAAAGGAACTACATATGACCCCGCAAAATGATGTTCGATCGAATATTTAGCTACGAGAATCTAGATGGGTATCATTAATTTCATATTCAAGGTCATAGTAACAAATGGTATATCTTCCCAAGGGAAGAAAGTATAATTCCCTACTAATCACTTGAATATGATAAAAATGTTTGCCATTGATTTTCTTAATTTTCCCAAAAAGGCTTAATTAAAATTTTAATTGATCTGGGTTTTAAATCTCCTACAAAGGAAAGCCCTCGTAGTTAATTACATCATAGAAAGCTTGAGTTTCCTACAAATATTCTTGATTAAAATAATGAAAGAAAATTTATTTAGAGTTTTTCAAAGAGTAGTATTAAGGAATGAAGTTAGAAATTTTCATTAGAAATGTATCAAATTTGAGCACTTAATTTTGGAGGCCAAAGGATGAAATGTAGGAGGTGTTTTGAGAATATGAAATATTCTATCTATTTTATGCATTGGGGTTTGAAAAGATATTTTAATTTGAGTTGTCATTTTTTTAAAATGTTGGGATTATATTCTTGAAGGTGGGGTCTTATGGTTTGGGTCCTCCCCAGATCCTTAATTTATTTTGGATACTACACTATGGTGGCCCAAACCTAACTAATAAAATGCAAAGCTAAACTTATCCTAGCCTAAATTGGGGAGCCAGCTAACCACATAACACTTGAAAATCATGAGTCTGATCATTTATAAAATAAGAGTGGGTTGTTATTTATTTTGAGGAGTTGGGGCTGACATATAGAGAGTGCCCTAATTGGCTGCTTTACTTATGTAGGGTAATTATGCTTCAGTGCAATTTAAATTTTAAATTTTAATTGGTTTATATTGTAATGTATGCCATTTTACCATGTATGTATAAATGTTATGAAGCAGTTTAAAAGATAAGGCTTAAAAATATATTTTTCTCTAGAGATTACACAACATTCCCTATATAAAATTATACCCTACTAGGCCAGGTAGTTTGCTATAACTCGTAGGTGGGGAGTTGCCTAATAAGGAAAAGAATGTATGATATACGTGCATGAGACCCTCAATGAACCCGAGTTTACTTCTTAAAATAATTTATTTTTCTTTGCATACCTAAAATTTTTATTTAAATTACAAGTAAAAAAAATTAAGTCCTTTAATAGTCTAAACATATCCAAGCAAAAATAAAAGTGGCATGCAAGAGTAAGAAACCTAAAAAGATTATGAAACTCCTACTATATAGAATTAAACACATCAATCAAATCATATAATTAAAATATAAATCAAGTACGTGTAAGAAAAGTCAATGTAAGAAATGTCACTTAATTATAACTCAGGGTCTATATAAATTAAAAGTGGCAGGTACCTCTGATAATAACTTGGATTCTAGTCCTAGAAATGATGCAAGTAATTTTAAGAATTGGATAAATTAATTCTGAAGCCTTCATTTCTTTATCTTCCTTCCTTCTCTGAGCTGCATGGATTCATCAGATCCAGGTATCTAAATAAAAAGAACTCCTCCCTGAAAGGGTGTTCCTTTCCTCTTTGTATTTTCAAAACATCCCAATTTAAATCTCCAAATGAAAGGAACTCTCACCTAAGGGATGTTTCCATTCTCTTTAAATTTTAAATGTTTAAAATCCCATCTTAAAATTTAACTTTCACAACATTTGAAATTCAAAATACATATTGAAAATTTAAAAGACTCTAGACAACGTGCATGATTATCTTAAGTAATTATAATTAAAATTATCAACAATCTCAAGCATTTATATAATTTAATTTAATCAAATTTAAGCACAAATACTCTTGGACATACTCTTTTAATATTAAGGAGGCTTAGCCATTTTTAGCACATACAAAAAATTTGTTAATTAAATATAATTAGCTCCCTTTATTTTATAGACATGCATGAATATGTCCACCTGGAGAAAATCCCGTAAGCTTCTATATCATTCCTGACCTAGGAGTAATTTATTGCCCATCATATCAATTCACATATAGCATGATAAAATTAATACATCACAAGGCATCACATCAATCAATTTATTACAAGCAGCATATAGTGAAATCCACTAAAAAACCTCGACACACAAGCAATAGAAAAAAAAAACATTGGCCTAGATTGAAACTAAAAGTCGTTGTCCAAACAAAGCATCTAAAGAATGTGCATCAGGTTGTGTGGCTTGGATATATTTTATGTTTGTTAGTTGTTAAAGTTTTCTAAATATTGATTTATTTGTTGTAGGTCAAAAGGGGTTTTAATTTGAGTTTAAGTGTTAGTATTTTAATGTTCATTTTAAGATGAATTTTTAAGCATTGAGTGATTATTCCATTTATTTTCACCAAGGACATGAGGTTTATTTCACCTTATTTGGGGCTAAGTTAATAGTCTCGCAAGCCCAGGTCACCTAATAGTAATAAATATTATTAATTATTTTAATTTGTTGAAATTGAGGGTTAATAATTTTTAATTAATTCATTGGTTATTAATTTGACTTAATAAATTAATTATTTTTCTTTATAATAATTGATTCATGGTGTTATCACAATAGGCTCAAGGAACCAGACCTCTTTTAGATACATAGCCCCGTAGCTCAAGGTAGTCCATCATAAAAACCATATTGATGTAGTTAAATTAATGATTTAAATTTTTGTTAAGAAATTAAAAATTAATTGATTTTATAGTTTTGCACTACATTGATTTTGTTCATGGCGTTTTCATAATGGGCTCGATGAACTAAGTCTACTTAGGATGCGTAGCATCGCAGCTCAAGTTCGTCCATCTTAAAAACTTTATAAATGCAGTGTATGTTGTTTTTTAATGGGTTGGTTATCTGATTTTATTGATTAGATTAATGTTTCATGGAGTTTTGATCATTAATTAAATTTCTAGAATTTTATGAATGATTGAATTTATTAAATAAATGGGTCAAAAAATTAAGCAGCAATCTAGATTTTTAATATTTTTCTACATATTAGACCGTAAGATGAGTAAAATGACACTAAGTTTGCTGGATTTGATTTTTCTATATTAGGTTATGATTTTTTAAAAGTTTGTGTGCAATATTAATTGAACTAAAGTTGATTAAAGAGTTAACTTTTTTATTTTAACAGATTTTTAGAAGTTTAATATTTTTTATAAATATCATACCCTTGATGGAGTCCAATGCCTTTGAGTCTTTTAAATTTGAAAATTTCTAGAATTTTTTATGAATTTTCAAAGTTTTGGTATTTAATTAAATATTAAATTATTTAATTAAAGAGGTTTTGTTAATTTTGCACCAAACTTCTTGAAATCACTCTGAAAGGGCAGGGATGACCTATAGGAGAGTTTTTAAGAGTTTGGAAATTATTTCATATTTTTAATAATTTTTAATTATTTAATTTAATTAATTATTTATTTTCCTTAAATACTAAATTAAGGTCAAAATTGAAGTCTAGTGGTGGGGCAATTAATTTTCCTAGATATAGGGTTTAATTATGAGCAATTTGAATTATTATTTTTATTTTTTAGATTTGATTTAGATTTATTACATTTTTAATGTTTCAGGCCACTTAAATAGGATGATTTTATTTGCTTTATTTTCTTACTTAATAGGCTCCAAATTCGATGAAATTTGAACCAAGGTGTATGATGTCACTAAATTCACATGTCTTAAGTTTCAATCTTATATGATGCATGTTAAATTTTTAGGGATTTTTCAAAACTTTTAGAAATCATCCTTAATTTTTGTTCTTGAATGATAATAAAATTTGAGTAGGTTTGAAAGTTCATTCATCTAACCATTGCAAAATATACATGTAAATAATCGTACCAAATAAAATATGTGACCTAAGTCTAAGAGCCCGAGTCTAAATGATCTTAAAAAGGATTAGGGTTACTAGGTCTCAAAGCAAAAATTATATAGTTTTAACACAAGAAACCTAGGATTAGGAGGCTCAAGGACATTTTAGAAATTTAAGTTACCCTGGTCAATTAGGTTGACTATGGGTTAGGCATGATCGTAATTACCTCTAGAGTGATTTAGGATCATCAGGGTCTTATACTAATCCCAAAATTTAAGGTTTTGGTTTATTATTCCATAGTGAGTCTATAGGATTATTTTGGGAACTTGGGTCACTCATTGGTTATGCATAACTCCTAATGCTCCATAAGTGATTTAGAGCCATATGGGTCGAATGTTACCTCAAGACTTAGGACTTTAACATAAGGATGCCATAATGGGTCATATAGAAGTATTTTTGGAAATTAGGTTACTCATTGTCAACTAGGGTTAAACATGGGATAAAAATAATTTTAAGTGATTCTATGGTGAATTAGAATCACTTGAAGTCAATTCCAGGGATAAGGTTTAGGGTTTTGAACTAAGGGCCTTATAATGGGAACCCTAATTGCAATTTAGTAATTTTCAATCATGGTCAAATGGTCTCTTGAACATGGGTTATGCATGATTTTAAATGATTCTAAAATGGAATATAATCATATAAAACTAAAGATAAAGGAAATGGGTTAGCTTTGGGTGTTCTTTTTTTGGTTAGAATCCATAGAGAGGCCTATACATTAATTCAAAATAAAATTATATGTCCTTAAGAGAGATTCAAGACTTGACAATGCTCAGAAGGGCTACATCAATAAAGAAAGAAAACCTAGAGCAATAAATCCCAACTAAGTAAAAGTAAACAAAAAACCTATAAAAAAACTCGGGTGGCCAAAAGGCAACACCAAAAAGAACATATCCATTGTAACTTATTAGCACTAGCCTCCATCCAAAAAATCCAGGTAGCAGAAGACTTCAAAATTTTACTCATCCTACGATAGTTACCTTCTCGATAAATATGGGTGATAGTATAATTAAAATTAAGTGGAATCAATTTAATCTCTCTGATGATATAAAAAATACAGCATAACTAGCAACATTACCATCATTCAACTATGATAACATGTTAGCATCCACCTCCACCCAAATACCCTTTAAATCAACAGCATAACACAAATTGAGCCCCACATTACGAGCTTGAAGCTCATCAACAATAGCGTAATAAAGCTCTAAAGCACCAACAAAGGCACTAATCATGCTACCAAAGTGATCTTTGATGATACCACTATTCCCATAAGAAAAATTGTTAACATCATCATTAGAATTTAATTTCACAAAAGAAAACTTAGGTTTGAACCATCTCATAATTTTATCCTTTCACACCTTAATAAACTTGTTAAGATTAATGCCAAAATTAAAAGCATATGCCTTATAATTTTTGAAAATTTTTTCACTAATCAAATTGACAGAAAAAAGCTACTACACTTTATATTTCACCTTATTATACATAAGGAATTGATTTTCTCATCATTGTTCTTTGAATCATTCCTCACCCTCCAAACAAACCACAAAATAAAAATAAGAACGAGGTTCCTAATATGACCTTTAGAAGGAAAAAACCAAGCATGTCGAATGGAGTGAATATAAGTATTATTATTAAAATGATTGATTTGAAACATATCATCAAAATATCTCCAGACTTCAGCCACAATGGAAGCCCGCGCAAACACATGATTCAAAGACTCAATATGATAACAACATTGGCATTTGAAAGGAATAAAAAAG
Source organism: Dendrobium catenatum (assembly GCF_001605985.2). Classification (NCBI taxonomy): domain Eukaryota; kingdom Viridiplantae; phylum Streptophyta; class Magnoliopsida; order Asparagales; family Orchidaceae; genus Dendrobium; species Dendrobium catenatum. Next base: position 228,629 of record NW_021318822.1, on the reverse strand, counting down.
CCCTTCTTCATTAGTAAAACATCAATAGAAATAAAATTGTGAAGAATTCTCCATACTAAGATGGAATAATACATAGGAATGTTGTTATGCCAAATAGAAGAGTAAAAATAAGACTTACTTTGTCTAGTCCTAATATGATCCGAGATTTTCTTAAATTGAAAGCTACCATAAGTAGAAAGATTAAACATAATGTGATCCTCCAAATTCAATTATAATGGAATCTTCAAAATTTTATCTAGTAAGCAATTAGGAACAAAATCAGAAAGCTTATCCCTATTCCAGTTGTTGTTAATAATAAAGCTAATAACTTTAATAACAATAGTAGAATGAGAGTTTAAAAAGTTTTCAATGGAAGAATTTCCCATCCAATTGTCTTGCCAAAAGGAAACATTATCATGACCGATACCCCAAGAAATTAAGGCCTCAACCTCCCATTTACTATAGCACAATGTTTTCCAAATAATAGAATCACTTTTTTTTTTAAAAAAAAAATGACAGATAAGAGGATGATTGCCAATGTAATACTTCCTTAACATGAAATTATCCTAAAGACTTTTATTAGATCTAAAAGAGAACCAAATTTTAAAGGAAAAAAAACTTGGGACATGTCCAAAATGCTTTAACACCCCAAACCCCCTTCATCCAATACCCCATAACACTTAAACCAAGAGGACCATAGGATAGTAGAGTGAGTATTCTTAGAACCCAAAAAAAAAAATTTATTACTCAACATATACAAACAAAGACAAATACAAATAGTTGGTTGGATATTGTTAAAAATATAAATATGGAGAGAACACAACACACTTTTAATCAAAATGAGCCTCCCACCAAAAGAAAGACACTTAAACACCCAAGACAACTTTTTTTTTGGATGGAAGCAAATATATCCACGAAGAGATGGGATATTTTCTTGCTTTTAAAAGGAGTACCACCCAAATATTTAATAGGCAATTTTTTTAGGAGCAAAACCAAATTTAGACTGAATAACATTTAATCTATGTTGATTAATAGACTTAGTATGAATAATATAGCTTTTGGAATTGCTAATGGTTAAACCATTAGCTCTTTGGAACTGATTAAGAAACTTAGAGAGAATTTGTAGCATCTTAATAGATCCATTAGAGAAGATAATGAAATCATCTACAAAACTCAGGTGAGAAATATGAAAACCACCGGCGGTATGATAGTAAAGTTTGGGGTGCTAAATAAAAAATTATCCAAACCCCTTGAAAGATACTCAGTAGTAATGATAAATAAGGCAGGAGAAATGGGGTCCCCTTGCCTAATACCTTGAGAAGACTTAAAAAAAAACATGGCTCTTACCATAGATAATAGGCTAGCTATGGGTGTTTGGATTTGATATATGCTTATTTTTGGGTTTGGTCAAATTTAGGTTGACCAACTTGAGTCAAAACTCTCCTAATATGGGTTGAGAGTGTTTAAACTCAGATTCAAATTCAAATTCACATGACCATTTTTAGGTGTTTAGTTTGGATTTGTAACCATGTAGTGGATCTAAAGTCTCTAGGAAGATTCATAGGGATAATGATTATTTAGGAGTTTAGGCATATAGATAGTTTTGGGTGCTTTTAGTGTTTGACCTAGGATTTACTTAGTAGGTTCCACCACTTATTTAGGGACACTAAGAAATGTCAAGGTCGATAAGAGATTTTTTGGCCAATGCAAGGTTGATTGGGCAATAGATTGTCTAATTAAGTCCATTGAGATTACCTATGGATTCACTTGTATTTTGAGTTTTGGATTGATTCCAACATTTCATATATGAGGTTGTGAATGGATAAAGCACTCCAAGTAAGTATTTAAGGATCATGGACAATTCTTAATGTAAAACTAAGATTAGACTAGCAAAAGGGTCCAATGGAGAGATGCCTTAGAGTTAGCCAAAGTCAAGTTCTTAGGAATCCACCCAAGAGGGTCCTACGAGGAAGGATACTATACTAAGGCAAGAAAACTAAGTGCTAAGGTTAAGATCTAAAGGACTAGAGTTAACCTTATTAAAGAATGAGGTCAATAATCATACAAAACGAACTTTGTTGGTATAATCTGATAATAACTTTGCAAATTTTGATTTCTTGATGATCTTACAATATGATTAATTTTAATATTTATGTTTGTATAATGCAATAAGTTATAACTAATTTTATTTAATTTATTTTTAAATTTTATTTTTGCTTATTTTGCTCGAATGTTTTTGTCATCATGGGAACATTTACACCCAAAACACATAATAATGCATGACTCCAAGCATTCTATGTATTGAAGCTTATATCAAAATTTTCATAGCTAGCTTTAATTTCTCAACCTCTACACTATCTTAAGTTACTCAAATCACCAGCTAGCTTATTAATCTTGAGCTATGAGCTTCTTTTGAGTTGTGCATATCATTCAAGTGACCCTAATATTTGAATTTGTTCTTCTAGATTGTAACTTAAATATTAGAACAAAACGTATTTAACATGATTAGCTTAAGCCAAATTATTTTATGATTATCAAAATACTTTAATGCCACTTTAGGCTCATGGTATTAATAATCTTAATATAGTTTATGCGCTACAATCATGTGAATTTAGAACATTAATAACTTCAAAGACTTATGACATTATAAAAATAAAAGTACAAGAAGCTATTTTTTCTCAAAATTTCTTGTTAGTCTGGAAACTTATTCGATTGACCCTCTTTAAAAAAAATTATTATAATTATGTAGTATTGTAGTTCTTGAATAATTTATACTTTATGATATTTTATAGAATAATCAATTGTAAGAACTTTTGTAAAATGTTTTGGAGTATCTATATATAAGATAAGAGCAGCACCCAATATATATATATATATATATATATGTAAAATAAGTCTCAACTATCAAAGATTTGGAAGGATTTTCTTAGTTGAAGTTCTAAAAAATAGGTTTTCTAAAACTTAGATTAAGATGATTCTCTATTTATTTAAGCAAAAGTAATTCAATATTAAAATTTCTTAGATGAAGTCTTCGATTTGGACAAAGACTAAAAATACATAATTATTTGACATCTATTTTAGCTTAGAAAGATTATGAAATAAAAATGTTTCAAATTTAGGATTTGTTTGGAACAGCCGCATTGTTTTATAAAGTTGATTGCAAAATTATTGTGAGGAAAACACTTCAGTTATGTTTCATTTTGGAAAGTTTTTGGCACTATGTTTTTACCACTAAAAAAAACTTTTATTATTAGAAAGTTGCTATTGAAAGTACATGGTAAGAAAAATGCCCCCCTAAAAAAAATTAAAAAAAAAAAAAAAATGCCCCAAAAGGAGCCTTTCTCTGGTTGCAAAAAAGCAGCTTCCGAACACAATTTTTTTAAAAGCAACGAAAAAGCAGCAAAAAAATAGAAGCCAAATGAAATTACGGTTGCTATCTGAAAAACAAAGTAGCGAGAAAGTTGTCTCAAACAGAGCCTTAGTTACAAAAAATAGTGAGGAGAAAGTTTTTCCAAAATTCAAACCAATAGGCTTTCACAATGAAAAAGTAAAAGGATAAGAAGCATATGCAAAGAGAAATATTACAAAGAATTCCAAAAATCAGGAAAATCAACGAAAAGAATGGTAAAACATATGATCTTCATAAATCCTCGATCCCTTTTCAGCCTCATTATTAAATTGATGCCGCACCAATCTCCATCACTCTTTATTCTAAAGGCCAACTTTTTGTCCACGCTACCATCATATAGAATGAAAATAGAAGGTCAATAAACCGATTTTTGAGAATAATAAGAACATCTTAGTTATGAATTTTTAGCAATTTTTGGTTGGTTCTAAATTTAATTGGGTTTCTTCCTTTATTTGATGGTAAAAGGGAGGAGTTATCTGACTACAATCATACCTAAGGAATTAACATAAGCATCCTTTAATGATTATAATCAAGGTTACCCCTAATCTTAACTTGCCTTATATGGTGCTGATACATCAAAGGATGGAACCATGCATGAGATGATGATGTGAATAGTTTTTTTTTTATTATTAGGATTACCTCTGACTTAGGACTTAGTTTATTGTGTTAAAGCATTCATAATAAAATAGATATTATTATCTTAGTCTTATATGAACATGCCACACATTTAAAGATAATCAATTAGTTGAGAGAATTTCATAGGAGACCTGAGTTTTTTACCTGAGAAACTCAAGAAAGAAAAAATATAAGACTTAGCTTAGATTAAATGGTTTAACTATTATTAGTTGCATGTTATAAAGGATGTTTATGTAAGGATCACTACAATAATAATCAGTTACCTATAATGACCTAAATTAATCTAGTAAGTCTGGCATGTCTTAAATTCTATATTTATGAATTTCTTTGAAAAATTTAGCATTATTTTCTATTTGAAATTAGTCTCAAGGGCTTAGTGGGTCTGAATTTGAATATAAAATATGTGTATAAAGAAAAATCTCTTGGGAGCATTATGGCATTGCATGCCAGACATTGCAACATTGAGTTCTCTATATTCTATTAGAGTAAAGGGGTTTCTAGGGAGCACTACGGGTTAGGTCATGGGCATTACGGTGCTGATCTCTTTATGTTGGAGAGCTGGGATACTAGAGTTCTAGACGTTGTGGTGTTGTGTTCTCTATAGTCTAAATAAGGCTTAGGGATTCTTGGGAGAGAGTTGTGGCATTGATCCTTTGACTGTCGCAACATTGAATTCTAATTTTTTATATAAATATAAAATTACACTAAACAAAAATATCCAAAATCATTTTCCATCATTGACATGCCTAAAAGAAGGGAGGGAGGGAGAGAGAGAGAGAGAGAGAGAGAGAGAGAGAGAGAGAGAGAGAGAGGAGAATTTTAGAGAGAGAGAGGGAGTCTATTTCAAAGGTCTTCGAACCAATTTGTTGATTGAACCAATTAAAAAAATTATTCTAATTGAGATAGGTTATATTTATCCTACCTTTTTTTAAAATAATTCTAATTTTTATAAATTTTTTGGTTTTCTAATTGAAGAAATGACACAAAATTGAGATAAATTAATATTTAGGATATTTTCACCATCTATGTTCTGGTACGTTGTTGTTCTCGTTATTCTATACATTTTGATATATTTATTCAAAATTTTCTCCAAACATTTCTAATTGTACATATTTTAGAGTATTTTGATGTGTATATGTACTCAAATAAACATTATAATAGAAGGATAAAAGCTCAAAAATATAGTTGTGAATATTTTATGTGAATGATTCTACAATTGGTAACTTGTTGAAGTGTGTGTATAAATTTGCCCAAAAATTTCAATTGCTTTTCTATAAATATGAAATTTTGTATTTATGTGACATGACTAATATTGTTTACACATGTTGAATGTGCTGATTTTTTGTGTTAGTGTGATTGAAACTTTGTGAAAGAAGGAAATGTTGGTGGTTGGCTACTGATGCTTTTATGCATCCAAGTGGATGTATAAGGGCCTAATACTTAATGAATAAATGGTGCTATGGTTTGGGAGTCACTAGGGTCTATACTATTATGTTATGCACTAAGAGTCATAAGGTCCTAATATTATTATGTCATGAACTAGGAGTTATAAGGGCCTGAGAAAAAAACTAATATAATGTGACAAAAGAATAATGAAATATATTTATTTATCTTATTTATGAATGTGTGTAATTTTTACTATTTGATTGAATTATTGTGTTGACAATGAACTGAAAATAGTTAAACAATTGATGTGTGAGACACTTTAGGAAGTAGCACTATTATGAACCATTTGTTGAGAATTTTTATATGGATAATATGCATTACTATTTCTATGATGACATAATAACCTATTCATTTACAAATAGGAATTTTGGTAGGTTTCATATATCCTACTTTGCTATGATTTGCTTATACATACTTTTTATACAAGTGTTAATTTTTTTCCATAGAAAAGAAAAGGGGAAAGTTGAGCAGATAGAGATTGTAGATTTTAGGTGCTAAGTATATTTTTTTGTAATTGGATTCTTTTGACAATCATGATGTATTTCATATAATTATACAATGATTTAATACCCTAATTATTATGTATAAGGATATTTTGATTGTATAGCTTTTCTTGGAGATGAATGAAAATGCTGATGAGTTATTTTCTACATTTTAAAATTGTTATTTTGTGGCTTTGTAATTTTGCTAATAAATGAAATGAAAAGAACTTCCTTCCAAATTACTTTTGGGAACTACCCATTAGGTATACGGGGCTATGATAGGTAAACTTTTGTATCATATTAATGATTTGGAGTAATGAGTCTAATGAATCAGCAAGTCCATATATGATTGATGGGTAGAGTTTTAGTCAGTTTTTGCAACCATAGAGTGCAATGAGAGCCATAAGCTCAGATTTTGTGTCATAGTATGCTAGTTTAGTGGCTCAGTTGATTAGCAAGGCTCATAGTAGAATAATTATTGTCTGAATAAAGGTTGTGGATAAACATCTACAAATATTTTTTTGAATGAAGCCTCCCCAATTTGAAGGTGATCTAAAAACTTATGGAATAGAGGACTAGCTGATGAGGTTGGAAAAGACTTTTGATGTGATATAGTGTTTACACACACGCAGATATATATATAAACTTTTATCTAAAATATAATAAATAGTGTCAATAATAAATTTTTTAGCCTATTGGATAAGGGGCCTTCCTTCCAAAGAATGGGTTTTGGGTTTGAATCCCAGCAACTCCTTTATTTTGGATTATCCTAAGGGTAATTTTAGTTTTAAAGTAAATAGATGTGGGCCTCTCATGAGCATGAGTTAGTAAAGAAAATAGATGTGAGCATCTAATGGGACTGAGTTAGTAAAAATGAAATTTAAGTTTAAAAAAAAGTGGGTTTGCACAGGGTGTATAGGGGCCTATGCCGCCAAGGTCCCCACTTTAGATCGACTCTTGGTTGAATGATTACATATAATGCTTGCTTGTCTATTTCATGATATGGAATATTTAGAACTAAAAGTGGTCAGAACCATTGATATGTATTCTATTGTACTTCTTTATATGATTATACAACCTAACCTACAAGAAGGATTCAAGAAACCCCAAAGTCGAAACCCCAAAGTCTAATGCAGATAATATAAAATTGATAGATTATATTCAATCTGGAAGGAGAATTGAGGTACATGTAGATGATAGTGGAGTGTTAAAATGTAAAGGCTGATTATGGGTTCCTATTAATAATGGCTTAATGAAGAAAATTTTGTATGAAGCCCATTATCCTCAATATATAATTAACCCTAGTAGTAGTAAAATATATCATAATTTGAAACAAATATTCAGGTGCTTGGATTTACAAGAGAGGCAACTGATTTTGTATTTAAATGTGAAACATGTCAAATGGTGAATATAGAATATCAATGACATGGTGGTTTACTACAACCTTTACCCATTATTGAGTGGAAGTTGCATTTAATCACTATAGATTTTGTTATGGGATTTTTTAGATTTAAAAAAGGTCATAATGAATTATGGTTGATGATTGATAGATTGACAATATTCATACATTTTGTCAGATAGGAAAACTTATTTTGTTGAAATGTTTGCACAAATTTATGTTTGATATTGATATATTGCATGGGATACCAAAGGTTATTATTTTTTAACTTTATGGTAGATTTTCTTCAAGACTATAGAGAAGTATCCATGAAGGTTTGGAACTCAACTAAATTTTAGTATTGCTTTTTGTGCGTAGATAGATGATTAGTTTGAAAGAATCAATCAGGTATTGAAAGATTTATTAAGATTATGTGTACTTGATTTTGGTGGAATCTGGGAAGATTGCATTCTGTTGATTGAATTTACATATAATAACAACTTCTAATATATCATTAGAATATCACTATATGAGTCTTTATATGGTCGTAAGTAGATAATACATTTATCTTGGACATTGGTATGAGAAAGGAGTATGCTAGGGCTAGGTTTTGTGGATGATGCCACTAAAAGATTAGACTACTAAAAAATATATTGAAATTAGTTCAAGATAAACATAGAAAATATTATGATTTGAAATATCAAAACATTGAATTATATATTGGTAAGTTTATGAAAAATTCTGCCCTATGAATGGTGTGAACATATTTGGCAGAGAAATAAAGTTAAGTCCAAGGTATATTGGACCTTTTGAGGTGATAAAAGAATAAAAAAATCTACTTAGCCTTTATTTTTCCAAATTATATATCTAATATACATAATGTGTTTCATATTTATTTTATGAGGAAATAGGTTACAAATATTGAAAATAAAGTTTTAGAAAATGAAATAGAAGTATAACCTAATCTAAGTTACAAAGAGGAACCTAATTATATTTTGGCTTATGATTTTAAGCAATAAAGACGTAAATAATTTATATTTGTGAAAATACGTTGGAAGCATGGATTTGATAGAGACAAAATTAAAAGAAGGAATCTGAGATGAGATAGCTTTATCTTGATCTATTTGATTGATGTATATTTACTAAAATGTAATTAAATGATGATATTTTTTAAAGGAGAGAAGATTATAAGGACCATTATTGCAGTAATCAATTACATGTAATGATCTAAATTGGTATGATAAGACAATCACATTTTAAATTCTATATTTTTGAATTTTTGTGAATATGTTCACTTTATTTTATATTTGAAATTAGTCCCAAGGGTTTAGTGGTTTTTATTTTGAATTGAAAAATTTATGTATATAGAAAATTCCCTGAGGAGCACTGCAACACCACATTATGGGCACTATGGCACTGAGCTCTTTATATTCTGATACTATAAAGGGGTTTATGGGGAGCACTGTGGCACTGGGTGCTATGGTGTTAGTCTCTCTGTGTTGGAGCTTTACAAGGACAGGGTTTTGGATGCTATGGCACTATGTTCATTGTATGTTGACTTAAGCTTAGGGTTTCTTGGGAGCACTATAGTGTTGGGCCTTCGAGCAGTGTGGTACTGTGTTCTAAATTTTTATATAAAAATTAAAATACACTAAAATAAAAATATCCAAACTCATTTTTCACCATTGATTGTACGAATAGAAAGAGAGAGAGAAAGGAAAGAGAGAGGAGAAGGATTTTGAAGAGAGAATATCCATTTTGAAGGTCTTTAAGCCATTTTGTCTATCGAGCGAATTAAAAAATTGTACGGATAGAGGTAAGTTATATTTACCCTAAATTTATTTTTAATAATTTGGGTTCTTACAAAAGTTTTAGCTTTTTGATTGAACAAATTGCACAAATATTGATATAACTTGATGCCTAAAAAATGTTCAATGTATAACTTTTTCCATATAGTTGTTCTCATTATTCTGCATACTTTGACATACTTATTCTAAATTTTCATTTGATATCTCTGTTTGAATAAAGTTTTGAGTACTTTGATGTATTTACGGATTCTGATAAAAATTACTATAAAAGGATGAAAACTCTGAAATGCTACTATGAATATTATATGCTAATAGTTTTATGATTTGTAACAGCTAAAGTGTGTATATAAATTTGCCTCAAAATTCTAATAGCTTTGCTATTAGCATGAAATTCTATATATTTCTATGAAGTGTCTAATATTGTTCATACACGTTGAATGTGCTAATGTTCTGTGTTTGTGTTATTGAAAAAATGCGAAAAAGAAAATGTTAGTGGCTGGCTATTAATTAATCCTTATGTACATCCAATTAGGGTACAATTGTCTGATACTATATGAATGATTAGTTCTATAAGGGCTTCATGTTATTGTATTATGCACTAAGAGTCATAAGGATATGATATTATTGTGCCATGCGCCAAGAGTTATAAATGGCGCCTGATATTGATGTGTTATGCATAAGGAGCGGTAAGGGCTTCATTCTATATCCATGAAATGCTTCTAAGGAGGTCTTGAGGAAAAAATGATATGATGTGACTAGAGACTAATAAAATATATTTATTTTTACTATCTATGAATGTGTGTTATTTATGCTATCTAACTAAATTGTTATGTTGAAATTGAACTAAAATAACTAAACATATGATATGTGAGACATTGTAATAAGTAATACTATTCTAAACCTTTTGTTGCGAAGTTTAGTATTAATATGTTTTATTATTTTTGTGATGATATAATAATGTGTTTATTTACTTGTTTGTATATTATTAAGAATATGAGTGGGTTCCATGTAGCCTACGAAGCTGTGGCTTACTCATACATGCTCTTTTTGTTTGTGTTAATTTTAGGTCAGAGAAAGAGAAAATGATAGATTTAGTAGATGGAGATTAATTGCATATTTCTAGTCTTAGGTATGTTTATTTGTAATTGGATTCTTTTGGAAATCATGGTGTATTTTTTATGATTATACGATGTTTTGTACCATGATTACTGCATATATGGATATTTTTATTGTATATCTTTTTTTGGTAGATAATGAAAATGTTGATAAGTTATATTTTGCATATTAAAATTTATGCTTAGTGGCACTGTGTTTCTGCTAATAATAAAATGAAAAAATTCTTTCAAATAGATTTTGGGAATTGTTTAATCGCAATCTAATATGTTGTGAATCATTCAATATATTGGTTATGTTGAGTTGAGTCATGATAGTTTATCTCTTTAATTAGAGAAGACATTGATATAATATAAAAGGCATGTACTATAAAATGGAAATAATATTTATCGATGGTCATGGGGATGATAACCATCAACATTCTTATTAATAGTGTTTGACAACCACTACAGGAAAAGAAGCCAATAACCTTATTAGCAATGGTGGACATTAACATTGTTATCAACAACATGCTTCTATTATGTTGGCAATGGCAGGTATTAACATTGATGGTAATTGTCGGTATTGGTCGTGGTTGCATTATCAAGTGTAAGATCTGTGCGGAAGAGGGCATCAAGCTTGGTGGCATATCAGGTATGGTGGCAACACTGAGCATCAATTTTAAGCAATAGTTCTCGTCGACATTATTAAGATTGGCATCAACGTTAATGGTGAACGACATTATTGGATTCATTGATGGGCTCCAAACATATTGATGATAAAGGGAATCAACATTGGTAAATGATGGTCAATGACATTGTTGTTGATGGTGAGTATTAGCCTTCGTGGTGATGGAAGTCAATAGTTTTATTGTTGATGGTGATTGTTGACCTTAATTACTGTGATAATCATTAGCATTGGTGGCAATGACATGTGTTGGATTTATTGATGATGAAGGGCATCATCCTTAGTGGAAATTGTAAGCATCAGGCTTGGTGGCAATGACGGGAATCAACCATGGTCTTGACATCGGGCATTAGCACTAGTGGCAATGATAGTCGTCAATGTTAGTGGCAACAAGAGTCATTTTCACAGTTGTTGGAGGTGGATGTTAGGTACAAGCATGTAAAGCTTTATATTCTCACCTCTAGAGTCATTTTCGTAGTTTTATCCCAACCTCCTCAAATATGTGAAAGCATGATTAATTTATCCATTTTTTTATGAAAGATATTTTGTTCATTTTGACCAAAGACCCAAATACTATATCAGACAATCTATATTTTTCCCCTGATCATCAATATATTGAAGATATATAATCTTTTAATTACATTGGAGTTAAGTGATCATATGCTCGTCGGATTTGTTTAGACACTCATTTAAACTATAAATTTATTTTAAATAAAAATTGGATGATATTTTAGTTGACCCTAAAAATTGTTTACTTAACTTTAAAAAAAAAAAAGTTTACTTGAAATACTCGAGCATTTTTATGTCTAGAATTACATCAAGATCTGCGTTCACTCAAATAAATTTTGCAGGATTATAAAATTTTCTCTCTTTCTCCAAAATTATCAATGGATTATAAAATTCCATTGGCGTGAGTATCTCGCATGCAATAATACTTCTTCAAAAATTAATAAAGTTGGTACGTTATTTTCAGTTCAATCAACGTGCTTAACTCTATTATTAGATCTAAAACCTGCTACGATTTGATTAGTCCTTTAACGTATAAACATAACGTTTAGATTTATTTTCAATGGATATTTATTATTATTATTATTACTAACGCTACTAATAGTAGTTAGACGTGTATGTATTAATAAGTTAGAATTCTGACCAATCTTCTATAAACAAGAAAATATATTCAAAGTATTTAAAACATTTTCCCTCATAAAAAGAGTGAATCTCAATATCCACCCAACCATGTGCATAAGAAGTATTTAAAATGGACAAAGAGTCGTAGCTGACAAGTCACAATCAGAGAAAGCATCATGTCTTTGTTGTTAGATATCATTATGAGCTTTTCATCCTAACCTTTATTTTAATCGAAGAAAGGTTTCAAGTGAAGTGAAAGAGGGGCTTTCAAATTAATTAACAAAATATGATATATAAATTGAAGCCTATTTCTATGAATTTCTATTATATATATATATTATTGTATAAATTCTTGATGCATATTATGAATCTTAAAGCACTTGGGAGTCGTTGGACCAACCATGGATTATGGTTTCACTATTTATTTCAATAACCATCGGGACTCAAAAAAACTCAATGTTATAGTTTATCGTAGTGATTTTAGGATACTAAAAATATCCTATTTTATGCAGATTTTGAGTCTATTAATCCTGAGATCAAATGATCATAAATAGTTTAGAGGATTACCCCTTTCCTCCTCTCTCTCATGTTAACAGACAAGCAAGAATGCAAGCATCCTATGGATGGTGAAGTGTGTCATTGTTACCTTGTAAGATGACCAAGGGACATCCAATCGAGCTCCTAAACACCTCTCTACAAGCTACTCATTTATTGTGGCATATAATGACGAGGTTCAAATGTGTAATATACTGATGAGGTTCAATGGTTTTTCACACTTTGTATGGTAAGGTCAAAGTTTCAAGAGATCCAGCGAACTTTATAAATCTATCTTTTGTGAATCATTGGCAATTAGATTAATCAAGAGAAAAAAAATGTTTTTAACATAAAAATGGTAGTCAATCAACCAAAAATTTAAAGTAACTCTAAATTTGATCTATAAACATTCTCAAAATTATTTCTCTCAATTTAACAATTACAATTTTGATATGTTAGCTTTCTGAATCATGAAGTCAACTGCTTTGAAGTAATATACTCTATTTATATATTGAAAATGTCGTAAAATGTAACAATTATCTAATCAATCATAACTCATGTTTCTCATGCTGGTCCATCGAATAGGCTAATTCACCTTTCTAATTATAGAAGGCACAAGCTAATCTGTTTGATTTTGGCTTGAATATGAAAATTCAAGTAAAAAGATCATAACATTTCTCTCAAAATATTTCAATATGCATATAAAATAGCAAAGAAATTTAAAAAATCATAGAAAATTTAAGAGTTCTAACTATTGGTAAAAGTGCTAATTTGTCCTATGTTGTTCTCAAATCCATCTTGCATCTTTGATCACCCAATTATTCCCTCCTTTCAAAAGAGGGCTATCCAAATCTTTGATCATCCAATTTTTATTTAATATGAAGAAAGAAAGTGAGTTTTACACATCAAAATTATTGCACCCTATTTTGATGTTGTGGATCCAATTTTTATAATTGTGAATCTTAATGAACCATCAAAGAAAATTTTGAATAGATTAAGTGACATTTAGCAAATACTTTGGAAATTGTCATTTAAAATGTTCATTAACATCACCCAATGTTTCTATATGCATGAAGTTATAACCAATGGAGTGGTCTACAACATGATAAGAGATACACATAGTGTATAGGGAATAATCATGCCTTGGAGTTTCTCTAATGTTCTTCTTTTGTAAAGCAAATACTACTTTCAAATAGCTAGATTTTGATGTCTGAAAATATGAAGCAACTTTTAGAATATTAAATTCTAACATGATAAAGTTAAAATTTCAAATCTTATTTTTAGTCTTAAAGCACTCAAGAAACCTAAGCTAACTTTAGATTGTTGATTTAAAAATTATTTTAAGAACCAAATTGAATCCAAATTATGCAAATTTATTAAAAAATAATAATTATCTAATCATGATATCAAAAACACCTACTCCTGAGTGTATTTAGATTGAACTAGCTCAAGCTAATTAATTGACCTAAACTAATTTAAGGGGCATGACCAACATGTCCTCGCTTCCTTGACATGATTCACATGCATGGATGAATGTAAATGCAAGAAGGGTAATGATAAAAAAAAAAATGTTTTTGCAACTTCCTGAGCTAGGAACCATTTGCCCATCCCTAACACCCATTTTACACATGCTATGTATTTATGGTGTTAGTTCATAAAAAAGTTTGAACTATTTTGAGTGGTTTGCCTAACATGATTTAAATTTCATAGATTTCTTATGACATATATCTCTCTCCATCTTTATAAATCATTTATGGCAGTAGATTGATCATAAGAATACAAATATTTGATTAAAAAAAATAAGAGCTTGTTATCATCATTTTTTTTATATACATAAATTTGATCTATGAACCTTCTAAGAATTTTGTAAACAAATTCAATCATGAAAGACTTAAATCGATGAACTTCAATTAATTCATTATATCAAAAGCTTCAAAATAATATAATATATTTGTTGATCATAAATATCACTAATAGTAACTACTAAACCATCATCGGGCTAAACCAACAGTAGGATCATCTAGCCACCTTCCTAATTAAGGTTGATCATGATGCAGGTCATCTAATGTTGGCATATATATATATATATATATCCTAGCGATCTCTACAATGACAATTGACAATTATTCTTAAACAACTAACACCTCAACATAATATGTCGAGGTCCACGGGGATTATGTCAGGGGGTAATTGCCTAAAATTTTTTATTATAATAACCCATCTATATAATGTGTATAATTATGCTAGGGATGCAATCACCTAAAGATTATAGTATTTTAATTTTTTTAAAGGGGACAATTCTCTAAAGATTCTTATAATAAAGAGTAAAAAAAGATGGAGGGAGATAAATTACCTAAAAATTTATGTAATAAATAATTTTTTAATTTTTTTAAGGGGGGCAATTGCCCCTCTGGACACTTAAAAGGTTCTGCTCCTGACTATGGCTTTGGACTATTATACCTATTAGCTTCAAGAAATAGAGAGACTTGTCCAGGGAGGAGGTGACCATGGGGGTGAAGGTGCAGGAAACGAAGGAGAGCTAGACGGTGCCGGGAAAGAAGGCAGTAGGAGTTACTGTCAATTGCAGAGAGCTAGCTGAGAAAGGAGAGGCAGTTCATAGCGAGGCCGGTGAGGCTATCAGATCTATCAGAGAGACCTTCATTCTAAGCAATAAAAAAAAGGAATTCCCGTCAAAACGAAATAATAATAATTAAAACTTGCCCACTGAATGGGCGAGTGGCTTCGGCCACGCAACAGCTGATGCGTCACCCTTTAAAACAAATAATTATTACGTCCTCCGACCGGACGCAGAGTAACGTCCGGTCGGAGGCCAAATCCCGCCAAAAAATGAGTTGTACCGAGCAATATCTAACAATAACGAGGAATACCATTATTTGAAGAACCAATACCGAGTTATACCAAGCTAAATCGAGAAATACCGAGTTATACAAAAGTTGTACCGAGTTTTTCCTAAAAAACTCGGTACAACTCGGTATTTCTCGACACAGCTTGATATAACTCGGTATTGGTCTTCAAAGAGCGGTATTTCTCATTAATATCAAATAATACCTAGTTGTACCAAGCAAATACCGAGTTTTTTGGCAAGATTTTGCCTCCAACCGGACGTTCCTCTACGTCCTTAAACCGGACGTAATAAAAGTTCCTTTAAAACGGCGAGTATACCTTTATTTTTATACCTAATAAATCTATTTTATTTTTAACCGTAACTATTTTAAAATTTTGTCCTTTGATTCATGCCTTTAAATATATCAGTTCGAAATAATGGGACAACAATACAAGTAATCCATATAAGAATTCTTGTAAGATATTATTCACCATCGCACTCTGAAAACGGATTGTAATGCGGTATAGGAATTGATATTTCATCAAAAAATTATTTATATCGAGCACGAATCTTGAGGCAAAATTAAATTGGAAATTTCAAAATTTAAATTTGAGATCATATGAACTCCGATTTCAGCAAACATATAGTCGAACTTAACGTCTCGAAAATACGAACCCAACGACGCCAAATTCAACTCAATCCAAGCCCCAATGAGTCCAAATCAAAGACCCGAAGCACATTTGGATCCCCAAACAATTTCCAAATATGGCGTGCTTATAGTCAAATTGAGCGACTCGACTAGATGAATCCAACGAGCCCAAGATCGTCAAATTCTGATAGCTTAAGGCCTTCAACTGCCCAATAAATGGTTCACGATCAAGGGATTCAACATTGGCCATCCATTCAAATCACTCCCAATTTACCCTTGATCTTCCTCCTATGTATTGGCCATGTCACTCTCAAGAAAATATAAATAGACCCCTCATTTCTCTTGAGAGGAGACCTCAAGCAAAAAGAGAAGAGAAGGAGGAAGAAACAAAAAGAGAAGATCATGAAGAAAAGGGAAGAAGAGAAGAGAAGAAAGGAAGAGTGGAAGAGACTCCTCGATCACAACTAGAATTTCACCCGGCAGTCGACTGACGCTGAATTTAAGCAAGGAAGCAAGAAGAACATGAAGAGAAGAAAAAAACTCCTCCTCGACCACCACTGGACTTTCACCTGGCAGCCAACTGATGCCGGAGTTATGTCTGATCGCCAACTGATGCCGGAATTCTACCTGACAGCCAACTAGCACCAGAGGTCTACCCGACAGTCGACTAACGCGGAGTTTTGCCTGATAACTGATTGACGTGAAGTTCTGCCCAACAACAAACTAAAATCGAAGTTTTGCCTGATAATCGACTGACGCGGAGTTCTACCCAAAAACCGACCGACATCAGACTTTGCCCGATAAAAGACTTACGCCAGAGTTCTGCCCAACCACCCAATGTAGCCAGAATTCCGATATCCGTTTGTAACTGAATTTTAACCCGAGACTTATAATCAGATCGTCTTCAATTTCAGGGACGAATCAACCACTTGTAACTTAAGCAAACACTAGTAGAATCCTTTCAACTGGGTGTGACCCCATAATTTTTTACTTTCTAGAGTTTTCCACGTAAAAATCTTGGTATTTTTTATTTTATGTGTGTGTGTTGGATATCTGTACAACGCTGAGATAAAAATTGTTAACTTTATTGCCGCATATATTCTAACCCACAATAAGAGTTACTATAAAGAATTATTTAACACAGTATCTTTCCAAAATAATGGACTTATATAATATAGAATGCACTTAATCCTCACCCACAAATGGATAAAAAAAGCATCGCTCATATATATTAGCTCACGACAAGATTATCTTCATCGCCTGCATATAGGATTTTTTTTCGGCAAAGTCTATGCCTTACAAATTTAAGTGTATAACAAGCACACTATATTGACATACTTTTTACCTACTCTTTGGTTCAAGAGATTGACTTGGTCAAATTGACCAAGCCAGGCTCTAATACCACCTCCCTAGCATTCAGTGGGTCAAACCAAATATATTGAGCCCAGACCCGGGCCCTGGGTCAACCTGGTTGACCAGGTTAACCTAGGTTGACCTAAATTGATCCAAATCTCCTTTACTTGGTTTCAAATCAATTTCAGTGCTTCTTAAGCCCAATTCTCTCCTCCTTTGAACTTAGTGGGTCAAACTTGACCCCTTGGGCCCAGGTCCCTGCCTAGGGTCAACTTGGTTGACCAAGTCAATCTAGGTTGACCCACTTAGCCTATTTGAGCCCAAATCAAATTCAATCCAATTCCAAGCTCCCTTGGGCCCAATTCCCGATCCCCCTAGGTCAAATTGACTGGTTCAACCTTTGACTTGGTCAACCCAAGTCTAACATGGTCAAATTTGACCTATTTAGGTCAAATTAAATCCCTTTAATGCATTAAACACATTCCTTTTTCTCCCTTGGCTCAAAGCCCATCTAAATCATCCTCTCTCTCTCTAAATTAGCTCTAGATTATATCCAAGACATTGATTATAGGGTTAAAGGTATAAATAGGAGGCTTAGGGCATCTTAGAGAAGCTTTTGCATTATTTTATCCTTCCAAGAGCTCCCAACCCGTGATTTCTTATGTGTGAGCTTCCCTAACATCTTTCCACCTTCTTCCACTCAAATCCACCGCCAAATGCCAGCCGGCGATGAGCTTTCCGGCGACCTGAGCTTAAGGACGTCCCAAGGCTTTTTCTCATCGATCCAAGGCGTATAAAGACTCGATTTCAATTTGGAAATTATACGAGGACAATATATAAACTCAACCGTATAGAGATCTCCCGAACCCATTCATTGGATTGAGGTAAAATCAAATCCTAGCTTAGGACACTTAAATTTAAATAACTTTTCGTATAGCGCGTTTTAGATTGCGATTTTGGTTTTTCATGCATGCTTTTCATGTTTAAAATTTCATTAAATTTTGTTATGTATTTTGCGAGAATGAAGCGAGAAAAGATTTAGGGTTTCGGGTTACACTTGTTCAAAGGGATGAGATCGTAGCCGTTGATCTTTCGATCAAAGATTAAAATCTCATCGTTCCGCAGTTCGGATCGACCGCGTTTCTCAATCCCTCGGCTCCGTCATCCGTATGGCTTGATCACAACCGTCAGCTCGAAACAACATTGGATCCGTCGATTGCCAAGCCACACCGACGTGGCTAACTAAAACTGTGTTACGCGATTTAGATTGCCGCAATCATGTGGCAATCATTGTCGGCGTTGCGCCGCTAGGAAATGATTACCTACGACTGTGGAGCACACCAATGGATGCAATGTAGCCCGCAGCCGTTATTTTAATTAAAAATCATTTTTAAATATATTTTAAATGTATTTTTAAGATAAAAAATTTTAAAAATCATTAAAAATTTCTTTTAAATAAAAAAAATACAGGTAATATATCTAATTGATAATATTTTTATCCTCTTTAATTATCTTTAAATATCTTTTATATTTTAAGTTATTTAATTATACCTATTTTAAGTATTTAATTAATATTATATTAAGCATTTAATAAAAAAAATAAATATTTTTCTCTAATTCATTTTAAATAATTAAATAATTATTTTAAAATATATTAATTTGAAATTAAAATTTGTTATAGTAAATTAAGTTGATATCTTAATATTTTAATTAAAACTTATTGTTATATTTTAAATTATTTCTAAAGCTTCATTATTTTAAGTTAATTTTATTTAATAATTATTTTTAAATATTAATCATTTAAAACTATTTTAAAATAGTTTTAATAATTTTAAACTAGGATAATTCGTAATGAAATCATTTTAAACCGAATTTTGGCGTATAATACCTTAAAATTTTCAGAATAATACGTATTTTATTTTAAAATTACTTTCGAAAATTAAAACATTTTTCTATAATTATTTATCTGTTATTTAATTACCTAACTATTTAAATACCTTTTAGGTAATTAATATAATAAATATTTTGAAATTAAAAATTATTTTTAAATTATTTTGAAGCCTCGCTCAAGGGACCAATGAATCTCCCATGAGAATAAACATTAAAATATTTTGAATCATATTACTTTAAAACTTATGTATTTGTGCGCTAATAAGTATGGGTATTTCAAAACCTTCTTTAGAATTATATCTATTATAAATCCCTCAATTTTGGGAGACCCACTACATGAAATTTTAAACATAGGTTGTGTTCATGAATAGCATTTATGTGTGTGTGTGGGGGGGTGTAGATTAATGGATGATTAAGTGTCAATCATTCGCTAATCACATCATTAATCACGCTTAGTCGTCTTTTCATCATCTTTTACATGTGTAGGGCACATGAGCACTTAGCTCAGGCTCTCCTAGATCTAAGAACTTGGTGTATTTACTTTCTCTATACATTCCATGCATGTTATCATAAGGGTTAGTCTTGAACACATAATTTAAACATATTTAATGTAGCGACACCCTAAGTACAAAAATTAAGACCCGTATAACAAATTTAAAAAAATTATAGGAGGTATGATAGATCACCGATTGACATAAAACCTTAAACATTTAAACTTAGTGACATCCTAAACCCCTCAGAATTTTTTAGGAGCATTTAAACCCCTTAATTATTAAACCTTAATTTAACCCGTAATTAAGCCCCGATAACTTCAAATAATTAGGACCCCTTAAATGGACTTTAATTTGAACTCCAATTTAATTTTGATTAAAATTTACCTTTTCGATTAAATTAAATTATTAAAAATTATTAAAATTTTAAAATTTTTCCAAACACTTAGGAACACTTTAGATCATTTGTGACCTTTGGGGGTGATTCCAATTAGTTTGGACATGGTTTGGATCAAAACCCCTAAAATGTCCCTAATTAAATAATTTTTGATAATTCATTAATTTCCTAATCTTTGAAAATTCATAACTAATTCTAGAAAATTCTAAATTGGGAAAATTAAAAGGCATTCAACTCTAATTATAATCTAGTATTTATTTAAAATATTAGGTTTCCATAAAATGACCTAAATTCAAAAGTAAACTCTTCGGTCAACACTAATTCATTAATTGCCCAAAACTTCTAAAATTCATAACTTAACCTAAAAATTTTCAAATCCAGTAAACTCAAAGCCTAACTACTCCCCTTAAAGCCTAATACTTAAACTTTAATGAAATATCCCTTTTTGGCTTTCAACAAACTCGAACACAAAACAACTTAAATGAAGTACCTGATATATGACCTATCCGAAGCCACACAAGCCTACTACACACACATAGGTTTACTAGGGCACCACTTCTAGCTCTAGGATTAGGGCCGGTGTTTTACTTTTTCAGATTCTGTGATGTAATGCGATTGTGTGTGGCACGAGTGTTGATTTCTTTGATTACTCTGATTTGTTATGATGATTATTTATTTCATTATTGTGCCTTCTTTACTATGCTTATGATGTGATTTGTGCGATAGATCACCCATGGGCTAGGGGCACTTTTGCTACTAATATAGTCTTATACATGTGGTCATGCTTATGCAGTTCTAAAATAAAGGGGACAAAATAATTAAAGCTTTAAAACTAATAATATTTTATGCAGATGCTCTAGAGACTGCGTAGCCCCTTTAAAAATAAAAAAAAGTATTGCTAAGTGTGTTTACTTTTTTGCATAAATATCAACTCCTTGGGTTATTTTATATTTAATTGCTTGGTTATTTTATATTTAATTGCTTGGAACTTTTATCAGGATAATCATGTATGAGAGTCTAGATTTGTTATTTTCAAATGTAATATAGATTTATAAAGTATTGAGTTGTAAAAATTTTCAAAAGTGAGGCATTTCCAACACTCGGTAACCAAAGAGAAAATGAAAGGCCTTTCATAAAGAATTCTTATTCATTTGGGTACCTTTCTAGAGAACAAACCATACGGAGCCCAAAGGAGACGATTCGAAGGGAGATGATTCAGAGAATGATGATCCACTCAAAGACAAAGACTTGAAGATGAAATGCTTGACTTTTAAGACTTGTGTCATTTATTAGGAATAGAATCCAGGTTGTTGTCGGTGGGGTCTAACCACAATTACTTTTTTGCAGATCCTGTGTTATACTTATACGACACTTACCATAAACTTTCTTTCTTTACTTTACTCTAGTGATTTATATTGATTTGTTTACGTTGATTGCATAGTAGAACTTGCATGTTTTTCTTAAGTTTCTTTCTTGCATGTGCTTGACCGATTTTCACTAGGCTCCTTAAGAATAAAAATCTTTTCTACTCGTAATCAAATTCTAAAATTTTACGAATTAAATAATAAATAAAATTAATTATCTAAGGAATAGCCAAAATCGTTCGATGTCGCATGCATATTAATGCATTATCTTCTTCCTTGTTATAAGACACTTCCCCTCCTGCGGGTAGAGTCCGGATAATTTGGCATATGAGGATGAGGTGTCAGACTTAGGGAAGCACAATTTTTTCTAAAAATTATTTTTATAAGCTTTTTTAAAAATCTCATGCATACTTGATTTGAGGCCTCTTAACTAGCATGCATTGCATTAGAAACTCACTAAATTAAAATTTTAATTGTATTAGCTCTAGGAGTATTCACCTTATATAAGTTCAAGGCTAATTAGAAAATTCTCTAGACGTCAGCCTTACTTCCAAAACACTGAGCTACTTACCTACCCATCTTTCATAAAGACCTAATATCATGGATTTTACGCGCTTATGTGATTAACTGGCTTTCATTTTCAGGCATGATATAAGCCCAGTTGCATTAGTTAGGACACGGGTGTTAGTGTTGAATAGAATACTAAACCCATCTTAGATCTAGGATTAAAGACTACTATATTTGGTGTCTCGTAGTATGCGTAATCGGTGGGTAAGTTCCTTTTCTTCATGGATTATAAATCCTGCTTATCTGCGTCACATGGATGAGTCCATTTCCATTCTTTCCCTCTATATGCTTTGAGTGATTTACTTTTCTCCAATTTCTTCTTAGTGCCTTAGTCCCTCTGGATGTAAGTGTGAATCGCGTATGTTGACTAAGTCACTTGAGCCCTTTCTTTTCCTTTGAATAGGATTTCTTAATCTTGGCCCTCTGTGTTAATCTCCTTTTGGGAAAAATAATATCAGATCTTTAATCGAGAGTATTCTCGGGCTTTGACATGAGATGTAATTAATTATGGGGGCTTGGGCCCATGAAAAATGGAATTCCACAACAAGTAAACCCCACTCGAGCTGATGTATCGGGTGGGGGAAATCACATGACACTGATTAGGTCATGTATATTATTACTCATCGGGGTGCGCAAGTGAGAGTCGCTATCCTCAATGGTTAATTGTATGTAGGATCTAATATGCCCTCCCATTGGCCCTCTTGTGATGAGCGTGGAGGCCTATGATCGTTTCTATCCCTCAATGTGGTCTGGTCGTGTACCTTCTGCACTCTGTAGCGGTGAGTCCCTTTCGGAGGCCTACAGTTTTTTGGAGACCATGGTGGAACTCATTTTTCTCTCCATCTTTGGATCCTATATTATTCTTTCTTGTGTATACTCTAGGGTTGGTACTCCTTAGATTAGGTTCATCTTACTCTTAGTTAGAATCTTTTCTTAGTTAGGTTTCCTTCTTATCTAGGATTTTTCCTAGTTATGGTCCCTTTCCTTCTAGCCTAATGGGTAATTCCGTCCCTTATATATCTTACTCATTTTTCTTGTGGTTTCCCTTCTCACCATCTTCCCATCGAGTTTTTGTGTTCGCTCGGCTCTCTCACACTGAGATCGCCGAGTAGACCACGGTGCCTCCCTACCTCATACGAATATCCCTCTGCATTTGTATCTCGTGAAAAAGGATCCCTCTTACTTTTTGATAGTTTGTGTAGCCATGATGATTTGTCCTCTACCACACTATATTCATTACGAAGAGTACAAGGCTATCCGTAAAGGTGATACATTGATATGCCATAGGGATATTTATGCTTATGTTTATACACACGAATCACATTGGTGGTAACACATCAAACCTTCAATTTGTTCTCCCCTTGCGAGGATTTGTTCTTATCCAATTTCGCTTGTCAACCAAAGCGTGGTATGGGATACCAAAATTAATAATTCAAATTCAATTTCTAAAGGTGATATTGGGTCCATGCTCACTTATGTTAGTCAGGTGTCATGATGTTGATCTAATATCCCTATGTGAGTTTTCTTCTACTATCAATCATAATATGTAAGTTGTTCTTACCTAGTTCACTTGTCAGCCCCAAGTGTGGTCTGGAATATCAAAACTAATAATTCAAATTCATTTTTTAGAGGTGATACTGGATCCATGCCCACCTGCATTAGTCAGGTGTGGTGATGTTGATCCAAAATATCCCTATATGAATCTCCTTCTATCGGTCGTGATACGATAATTATTCTCTCCTAGTTTTACTTGGCACCCCCAAGTGTAGTATGGATTATCAAAACAAATGTGTGTTATCTTCCTAAATTTCATCTTATCCCTCTGTATATGTATCCCCTGAGAGGATCCTCCTTACTTTGGGTAGTTTGTGTGGTCATGATGATTTGTCCTCTACAATATGATATTCATTACGAAGAGTATAAGGCTACCATTGAAGGCGATATGCTAATATACCGTAGGGATATTTGTGTTTATGTATGTACACATCAATCACATTAGTGTTATCGTATTGAACCCTTAGTTCATCCTCCCCTTGGAAGAATTTATTTTCTCCCAATTTTATTTTGCACCCCCAAGTGTGGTCTGGGTTATCAAAATCAATGTGTTATTTTTTTATATTTTCTCTTATCCCTCTATATGTATATCCCCTGATAGGATCATTCTTATTTTTCGGCAGTCAGTGTGGCCACGATGATTTGTATCTATGACACGATATTCGTTATGAGGGGTATAAGGCTACCCTTGAAGGCGATACACTAATACATCATAGGGATATTTATGTTTACGTCTGTGTACACCGATCACATTGGTGTTATCACATAAAACCCTTAGTTCATCCTCCCCTTGCGAGGATTTATTTTCTCATAGTTTTATTTGACACCCCCAAGTGTGAGTTGAGATATCAAAACCAATAATTTAAACCTCTTTTTGAGATAAGATACTGGGTCCATGCCTACCTATGTTAATCAGGTGTGGTAATATTAATCCACTCTCTATGAGGATTTCTTTCTTTTATCAATTTTATTATAACTGTGCTCCCTAGTTCGTTTACACGAGTTGAACGTGATATGAGATAAATCATTGACTAAAATGCTTAAAGGATATGATATCGAGTCCATACCAACCCACGTTAGTTGGGAGTGATAGTGTTGATCAACTATCTTTGTCACGCCCCAAGATCTAACTTGGAAAGAATGTCAATCTATTTCTCAAACAATTTACCAGAGTTATCTAAAACCTTCAATTAAACAGTCCATCTACATCTATATAAAATTTAAAACATCAATATACAAGTCGATTCATATCTCAAAAGGTCATGTATAATACTCAGGAACTACACTACAATCAC
>NW_021318822.1:122514-203456 GCF_001605985.2 Dendrobium catenatum | reverse complement strand
AAATCGTCCCGGGACGATCAGACCAAAATCATCGGCCTGGACGGTTCCCAGAACTATTCTCAGGACGGTATTTTGAACAGTACAGATCGGCCTGGACGATCTCAATATCATCCCGGACGATCCGGGAGGAAAATCCAAGTCAGAGAGGAACAGTAAGGGAACGAGGTCTCACAATCTTCATATAAGTTTCATTAATATATCAGTTTTATTATGATTTTACTTCCCAGTTTTATTCATGTGGCGAACGTGGCCTGTGTTATTAAAGCCAATGTTTCAATTATTTATAAGATCTTACATAATTTCTCTCTCCCCAGTTTTATTCATGTAGCAAACATAGCCTAGGTTATCAAAGCCAACCCTATATCCCTCTCTTTATGTTTTAATCATTAATTGTGAACAAATAAAAAAATATGATAAAAAAAGGAGCTCTCAGTTGAGCAAAATCGGTTGCTCATGTCACAGGTGGAACCTGGCTTTACTATCTAAGAGCTCAAATTTCCCCTCTTTTTTTATGTTATTTTGATATGACGATAGAGTTGCATAAGGAATCATAGCTGGCATTTGTATACTTGTGGCCACGACGATTTGTCATCTACCACGTGATAACTAAGAGTCAACTTGGGAATTCTTAAACAACTTTTTGTTTTGAATTCTTCCAAACTCTTTTACTTTCTCCCTAACATCCCTATATGTATCTATGCCATATTGGTGTTGAGATGACCTCCACTTTATATCCTACTATTTTGGTATGGTCAAATAGGTAGTTGGTTACTTACTTACTTATTTGGTGGGGTGCCCAATAGAATCCCAGGGAGGCATAACCCACCATCCATGATTGTTTATTCACTGGTTCGAAATGATCAAGAGAGTATTGAGCCCTTCTTCATCTAATGCACCGATTTGGTTAGGTAGGTATTGAAGGTTATCTACTTGAGAGAGCCTGATAGAGTCCCAGAGAGGCATTCCTCACCACCCTTTTTACCTTGATGTCCTATTGTGATCAGACAGACATCAAATCACGACTCTATACTCACTATTTCAAAAGGATCAAGTGAGTATTGAGCCCTTCTTCATCTACTGCATCGATTTGGTTAGGAAGGTGTTCAAGCATACCTGGTTGAGAGAGCCTGATAGAGTCCCTATGAGGCATTCCTCACCACCCTTTTCTTTTCTGATATTCTGTTGAGATCAGTCAGGCATCAGGCCCTGACTCTTTATTCACTGATTTGAAAGAATTAAGTGAGTATTGAGCCCTTCTTCATCTATTGCACCAAATTGGTTAGGCAGGTGTTGAAGCTTACGTGACTGAGAGAGCCCAATAGAGTCCCTAGGAGGCATTCACCACCTTTATCTTTTCTGATGTCCTGTTATGATCAGTCATGCGTCAGATCCTGACTCTTTATTCACTTATTTGAAAGGATCAAGTGGGTATTGAGTCATTCTTCATCTATTACACCAAACTAGTTAGGTAGATATTGAATCTTACCTGGTTGAGAGAGCCCGACAGAGTCCATATGAGACATTCCTCACAACCTTTTTATTTTTTGATATTCTGTTGTGATCAAGGAGGTATCAGGCCTTGACTCTTTATTCATTGATTTGAAAGAATCAAGTGAATATTGAGCCCTTATTATCTGCTGCACTAAAATAGTGAGACAGGAGTTGAAGCTTACCTGGTTGAGAGAGCCCGATTGAGTTCCTAAGAGGCATTCCTTACCACCCTTTTATTTTTTGATGTCTTATTATGATCAGGCAGGCGTTAGACCCTGACTCTTTATTCACTGACTCAATAGGAAAAAGTAGATATTGAGCCCTTCTTCATCTGCTGTATCGAATTGGTTAGACATATGTTAAAGCTTACCTGGTCAAGAGAGCCTGACACAATCCTTGAGAGGTATTTCTCACCACCCTTTTCTTTTTTGATGTAATGTTATAATCAGATAGTCATCAGACTTTGATTATTTATTCACTTATTTGAAAGGATCAAGTAAGTATTGATCCCTTCTTCATCTGTTGCGCCAAACTGGTTAGGTAGGTGTTGAATCTTACCTGATTGAGAGAGCCCAACAAGATCTCTGAGAGGCATTCCTCATCATCATTTTCTTTTATGATGTCATATTGTGATAAGGCAGGCGTCAGACCCTGACTCTTTATTCACTGATATGAAAGGACCAAGTCGGTATTAAGCCCTTCTTCATTTGATACACCGAACATGTTAGATAAATATTGAAACTTACCTAGTTAAGAGAGCCTGACAGAGTCTCTCGGAGGCAATCCTCATTACACTTTTTTTTCTGATGTCCTGTTGTGATCAGGAAGGCATCAAGCCCTAACTATTTATTCACTGATTTAAAAGGATCAAGTGGGTATTGAACCCTTCTTCATATGTTGCATTGAACTGGTTAAGCAGGTGTTGAAGCTTACCCGATTGAGAGAGCCCGATAGAATCCCTGGGAGACATTCCTCACCACCCTTTTCTTTTTTAATATCCTGTTGTGATTAGACAAACATCAGACCCTGACTCTTTATTCACTGATTTGAAAGGATAAAATTAATATTGAGCCCTTCTTCATCTATTGCACCAAACTGGTTAAGCAGGTGTTGAAGCTTACCTGGTTAAGAGAGCCCAATAGAGTCCTTGGGAGGTATTCCTCACCACCCTTTTCTTTTATGATGTCATGTTGTGATCATGAAGATGTCAGACCCTGACTCTTTATTCACTGATTTGAAAGGATCACATAGGTATTGAGCCTTTCTTCATTTATTGCAACGAACTAATTAGGCATGTATTGAAGCTTACCTGATTGAGAGAGCCTGTTAGAGTTTATGGGAGGCATTCCTCACCACCCTTTTCTTTTTTTGATGTCCTGTTATGATCAGGTAGGTATCAAACCCTGACTTTTTACTCACTAGTTCGAAAGGATCAAGTAAGTATTGAGCCCTTCTTCATTTGCTACACCGAACTGGTTAGACAGGTGTTGAAGCTTACCTAGTTGAGAGAGTCTAACAGAGTTTCTAGGAGGTATTCCTCACCACCATTTTTACCAAGATGCCATATTGTGATCAGGTAGGCATCACACCCTGACTCTTTATTCACTGGTTTGAAAGGATCAAGTAAGTATTGAATCCTTCTTCATATGCTACACCAAACTGGTTAAGTAGGTGTTGAAGCTTACTTGGTTGACAGAGCCCAATAGAGTTCCTGGGAGGCATTCCTCACTATCATTTTTACCCTGATGTCCTATTGTGATCAGGCAGACATCAGACCCTGACTCTTTACTCACTAGTTAAAAATGATCAAGTAATGAGGCCTTTTCATCTACTGCACCAAACTGGTCAGGCAGGTGTTGAAGCTTACCTGGTTGAAAGAGTTCGATAGAGTACCTAGAAGGCATTCCTCACCACCTTTTTTTCTCTGATATCCTGTGGTGATCGGGCAGGCATCAGACCTTAACTCTTTACTCATTATTTTAAAAGGATCAAGTGAGTATTGAGGCATTCTTCATTTGTTAAGATGATCTGGTCAGACCGAGGTTGAACCTTACGCGGTCGGTTGAGAGAGCCCGACAGAGCTCCTACGAGTCATTCCTCACCACTCTTTTCACATTATATCCTGCTATTTTAATAAGGTCAGGAAAATAGTTTATTTACTTTTTTACTTAAGCTCCCCATTCACTATTTCGATATGGTCAGGTGAATGCGGGACCCTTTCATCTTTTATCTTGTTGTTTCAATATGATCAGGCAAGTAATTGGTTTACTTTATTACTTTACTCTTTGTTCTCTCCTTGGCTCTGCCCTTGCCATAGGGTAAGGCAAGGAGAGGATTTCCCTACTTGTTCACCTTTTGGTAATGTTCTACTCGTGTGTTTTACTTTGCTACTTTCACTCTTTGTTTTACTGTTTCAAAGTGATCAAGTGAATATTGAGTCTGCCCACATTCGTTGTTTCGATATGATCAGGTGGATGTGTGTCACCCCCCCTTTTCCCTTTGTTCCCTCATCGGCTTTGCCCTTACTACATGGTAAGGCAATGAGAGGATCCCCCCTGCTTTTTCATCTTTTGGTGATCCTTTAATGTTGCTCTCTACTTTACTTTCCTTGTCACATTTGGTCAATGCCAACAAGCGCGGTTCACTAGTTTGTTTGCCACCCCTGTTGGTGGTCCGTTTGTTGACCTACTTTTTCCTACTATTTGGGTCAAGAGGTTGACTTGGTCAAATTGACCAATTCAGGCCCTAAGACCATCTCCCTAGTGTTTAACGGGTCAAACTAAGTCTGCTGAGCACATACCCGGGGCCTAGGTCAACCTGGGTTGACCCAAATCTCATTTACTTGGTTTTAAATCAATTTAAGTGCTTCTCAAGCCCAATTCTCTCCTCCCTTGGACTCAGTGAGTCAAACTTGACTCCTTGGGCCCAGGTTTCTGCCCTGGGTAAACCTAGTTGACCAGGTCAACCTAGGTTAACCCACTTAGCCTGTTTGGGCCCAAATCAAATTCAATCCAATTCCAAGCTCCCTTGGGCCCAATCCCTGATCCCCTTAGGTCAACTTGATCATGTTGACTCGATCAACCTTTGACTTGGTCAACTCAAGTCTTACATGGTCAAATTTGACCTAGTTAGGTCAAATTAAAGCCCTTTAATGCATTAAACACATTCCTTTTGCTCCCTTGGTTCAAAGCCCGTCTAAATCACCCCCTTTCCATCTGAATTAGTTCAAGATTAGATCCAAGTCGCTGATCATAGGGTTAGAGGTATAAATAGGAGGCTTAGGGCATCTTAGAGAGGCTTTTGCATTATTTTCTCCTTTCAAGAGCTCTCAACATGAGATTTCTCGTGTGTGAGCTCCCCTAACATCTTTCCACCTTCTTCCACTCAAATCCACCGCCAAATCCCCATCAGTGACGAGCTTTACGGTGACCCGAGCTTAAGGACGTTCCAAGGCTTTTTCCCATCGATCGAAGGTGTATCAAGGCTCGATTTCAACTAGGAAATTGCACGAGAATGGTCTACAAGATCAACCATATAGAGATCTCCCGAATCCATTTAATGAATTGAGGTAAAATCGAAACCCTAGCTTAGGACACTTATATTTAAATAAATTTTCATATATCGTGCTTTAGACTGCGACTTTTGTCCCCCACGAATACTCTTTATGCATACTTCTCATGTTTAAAATTTCATTAAATTTCGCTGTATATTTTGTGAGAACGAAGGGAAAAAGTATTTAGGGTTTTGGGTTACGCTAGTGTTCAAAGGGATGTGATCGTAACCATTGATAATTCGATCAACGGTTAAGATCTTATCATTCCGCGGTTTGGATTGACCGCGGATCTCGATCCCACGGCTCTGTCATACATATGGTCGGTCAGAACCTTCCGTTTGAAACATCGGAGGATCAGACGGTTGCCAAGCCACGCAGACGTGGCTAAGTGAAACCGTGTTCCGCGATTTCGATTGCCGTAATTGTGCGACAATCATTGGCGGCGCCGCCAAGCAAAGATTGTCCATGACTACGGAGCCAACCAATGAACACCACGTAGAACGACACCATTATTTTAATTAAAAATTAGTTTAAAATATATTTTAAATGTATTTTTAAGATTAGAAACTTTAAAAAATCATTAAAATTTTATTTTAAATAAAAAATACTTATAATACATCGAATCGATCATATTTTTATCCGCTTTAACTTAAAATTAATATTATCATTAAATATCTATGTTTGATAACTTAAATACTTACTAATTAATTAAATTAAAATATAATTATATTTTAAAATTTATCAAAATTATTTTCTTTATTAACTTATTTTAAATTCCATAAATTTGATACATAATTTAAATTAGTTTAATACTTATTTTTAAATATTAATAATTTTAAACTATTTTAAAATAGCTTTTAATGATTTTAAACTTGGATAATTCGTAACGAATTCATTTTAAACCGCATTTTAACATATAATACATTGAATCTTTCAAAATAATAAGTATTTTATTTTAAAACTATTATCATAAATTAAAACCTTTTTTGTAGTAATTTATCTATTATTTAATTACCTAACTATTTAAATACCATTTATGTAATTAATATAATAAATATTTTGAAATTAAAAATTATTTTAAATTATTTTGAAGTCCCCCTCGGTCTCCCATAAGAATAAACATTGAATTATTTTGAATTATATTACTTTGAAACTATTAGTGCACTAATAAGTATAGATATTTCAAAACCTTCTTTAGACATAGGTTGTGTTCATGAATAGTATCCAGGGGTGGATTAGTGGATGATTGAGCGCCAATCATTCACTAATCACACCGTTAATCACACTTAATCATCTTTTCATCATCTATTGCATGTGTAAGGTGCACCAGACTTAGCTTATGCCCTTCTAAATCTAAGGACTTAGTGTGTTTACTCTCTCTATGCATTCCATGCATGTTATCCTAACGGTTAGTCTTGAACACATAATTTAAACCTATTTAATATAGCAGCACCCTAAGGACAATAATTAATGACCCGTCTAGCGAACTTAAAAAAAGTCTAAGAGCTAGGATATATTTCTGATTGACATGAAACCTTAAAAACTTAAACTTAGTGACATCCTAAACCCCCCATAATTTTCTATGAATTTTTAGGAGCCTTCAAATCCCTTAATTAACAAACCCTATAATTTCAAAAAATTCTTAATAAATCCATTTTAACTCAAAAAATTACCCGTAATATCTCAAACTCTTCATAATTTAATGCTTAACATAAGATAATTAGAGTCCCTTAATTGGACTTTAATATGAACCATAATTTAATTTTGATTAAAATTCATCTTTTTGATTAAATTAAATTATTAAAAATTCCAATTTTTTCCTAAACATTCGGGAACACTTATTTAAGTCATTTCTGATCTTTGGGGGTGATTCCAATCAGTTTAGAGTTGATTTAGATCAAAAACCCTAAAATGCCCCTAATTAAACAATTTTTGATAATTCATTAATTCCTAAATTTTTGAAAATTCATAACTAATTCTAAAAAATTTCAAATTTGGTAAACTAAAAAGCATTCAACTTTAATTAAAATCTAATATTTATTAAAAATATTAGGTTTTCAGAAACTAACCTAAATTAAAAAGTTAACTCTTCGGTCAACCGTAATTCATTAATTGCCCAAAACTTCTAAAATTCATATATTGATCTAGAAAACTACAAATCCGACAAACTCAAATCCTAACTACTCCCTTTAAGGCATAATATTTAATTAAAATGCTAGAACACCAAAACCTAACATATTTCCAATAATGACCTTTTTGGACCCCTTAGCCAATCACACAAGAGGACCCCAAACCTTCTAAAATTTGTTAATGCAATTTAAACATTAAAAATCATTACCTAAGTATTAAAATGAATCCACAAATTGAATTAACTAAAAGTGAGCTCCAATTCATTAATACTTAAACTTTAACTAAAATTTTCTTTTTGGCTTTCAATAAACTTGAACTAAATACCCGACATAGGACATATCTGAAACCACACAACCTACTACATACACATAAGTTTGCTAGGGCACCACTTCTGGCCTAGGGTCGCTTTTGCTACTAAGCAGAGAATTGAAGGCACAACAATAAAATAACCACATTTGTGTAATAAACCACACATGGGCTAGGGGCGCTTTTGCTACTAATTCAGTCTTATGCAAGTGGCCACACTCATGCGTCGCTAAAATAAATGGGGCAAAATAAATAAAATTTTAAAACCAATAATGTTTTCTACAGATGCTCTAGCGACTGCATAACCCTTTTAAAAATCAAAAGAGCGTGATCAAGCGTGTTTACTTTTCTGCACAAATATCAACTGCTTGGGTTGTTTTATATTCAATTACTTGAGATGTTTTATTAGGATAACCATGTAGGAGAGTCTAAATTTTCTATTTTTAAATGCAATGTAAATTTGTAAAGTATTGAGTTGTGAAAGTCTTCAAAAGTGAGGTATTTCCAACACTCGGTACCCAAAGAGAAAAACAAAGGCCTTTCATAGGGAATTTCTTATTCATTTGAGTACCTTTCTGGAGAACGAACCATACAGAGCTCGAAGGAGACGACTTGAAGGGAGACAATCTAGAGAAGGACGATCCAATCGAAGATGAAATGACTGGCTTTTAAGACTTGCGTTATTCAGTAGGATTAGAATCCCGATTGTTATCGATGGGGCCTAACAGTCATTACTTTTCTACAGACCCTAGGTTATACTTATACAGCACTTATCGTGGACTTTCTTTATTTACTTTACTCTGGTGATTTATATTAATGTATTTACGTTGATTGCGTAGTAGAACTTACCTATTTTTTTAGGTTTCTTTCTTGTATGTGCTTGGTCTATTTTCGCTAGGTTCCTTAGGAATAAAAATCTTTTCTACTCGTAATCAAATTCTAAAATTTTAAGAATTAAATAATATATAATCTTAACAACCTAAAAAATAGCCGAAATTGTCTAGGGTCGCATGCATATTAATGCATTCTTTTCTTCCTTGCTATAAGACACTTCCCCGCCTGAGGATAGAGTCCGGATAATCTGGCTTATGAGAATGAAGTGCTGGACCTAAGAAAGCCCAATCTTTTCTAAAAATTATATTTATAAGCTTTTTTTAAAAATATCATCCACACTTGATTTGAGACCTCTTAACTAGCTTGCATTGCATTACTAAATCAAAATTTTAATTGCATTAGCTCTAGGAGCATCCACCATACATAAGTCCAAGATCAATTAGGAATTTCTCTACACGTCGGTCTTACTTCTAAAAAACTGAGCTACCTACCTACCCATCTTTCATAATGATCAGATAGCATGAATTTTATGCGCTTAGGTGGTTAGCTGGCTTTCCTTTTTAGGCAGGATATAAGCCTAGTTGCATTAGTTAGAAAACGGGTGTTAGTATTGGGTAGAACACTAAACCCACCTTAGATCTAAGATTCAATGCTACTACATTGAGTGTCTCGTAATATGTCTAATCGGTGGATAAGTTTCTTTTCATCAGGGACTATAAATCCTGTTTATTCGCATCACATGGATGACGCCACTTCCATTCGTTCTCTCTGTATGCTTTGAGTGATTTGTTTCCTTTTCTCCACTTTCTTCTCGGTGCCTTAGTCCCTCATGATATTAGTGTGAACTGTGCATATTGACTAAGCCACTCGAGCCATTTCTTTCCTTTTGAGTAGGATTTCATAGTCTTCACCCTCTATGCCAATCCTCTTTTAGGAAGAATAATATCAGATCATTAATCGAGAGTATTCTCGGGCTCCGGCTTAAAATGTAATTAACTACGGGGGCTAGCGCCCGTGGGAAACAAAATTCCACAAGTAAACCCCACTCAAAGTGATATATTGGATGGGGGAAACCCTGTAACACTAATCAAGTCGTGCATATTATCACCCATCGAGGTGCGTTGGCAATAGCCGCTATCCTCAATGGTTGATCGTATGTAAGATCTAATATGTCCTCCCATTGGCCCACTTACAAAGAGCACGAAAACCTACGATTGTTTCTATCTCTCAGGGTGGTGTGATCATGTACCCTCTATACTCTATAACGACAAATCTCTTTCGGAGGTCCACACTACTTTATCATACAGTGATATAGGCTATGTTTTTCTACTTTTCTTTCTTTATAAAAGGCAGACCTTCGATATTAATTTAGTTTTTTGCTTTCAATTAAAAGCTATTTGTTTGAATCATGAACAAAAATCCCTTTTGCTATAAATGAAGATTATGATATCAACTCCTCTCCACACACCTTATATTTACGAGATTCAAACAAAACAATCAATTAATATAATGTCAAAATAACTATCATTTCTTCTCCATAAGAAACTTCTCAAACAATCTGTGATGAAAATATATTTTTGCTTATTTTATCAGAAATTATAAGATTGAAAATTCTATACAAGAAAAGAATGAGATACTAAAATATAAGATTTTAGAATTATAGTATAACTAACAATAAAATATACAATCCATAAGAAAATAGTATATGAGCAGGACCTAAAAAGGTAGTGTTATAGCAATAATGTATACACATTTCTATTACAAAATATAAAACTATATTGTACATACACTGAGAATTGTAACTGTGAAAAGAGTTGCATAGCTTGCAATATGATCACGCAAGATTGCATCTATGAAACAGTATATTTCATTAGATAAAATATCACAATGAACATAAATATCATGGATCCCACAATTTAGGTCCCCTTCCCCTAATCACTCACAAATGCAGTCACTTTGCTATTTTAAGCACAGCTTATTGATAAAACTATAACAATTTTGGTGATCCATCCAGTATCAAGTGGGACATCGTTGTCCTCATTGTCTAAAGGAAATTCCTCATTGTAAGGACTGATAGATGACCAAGGGAGTTCCTCGAGAGTATTTTTGTCCAACCGGGTTGCCATTTAAATGCATTGTATGGAAGCTCATATATGTTAAAATAATTTCTGTAACGAAATTCTTCTAAGAATTTTTATAAATTCCACCAAACAACAAATGAACCAAGCAGGAAATTTTTATATATTAATATTTGTGAGCCAATTTAGTTTGTAGCACCTAACATTTAGCAATTTACAAAATCAAGGCATGACGAACTCAGTGCCGAAAGCTATTTGAATCTGTTCCTCAATACTTGATAAAACTATTACTCGGCACTAACATCACGTAAACTAACCCATGTAGCTGCTCGACAGCTGAAAGTTAAGTCACTTGAGGCTTCATCTAAATTTGTCAGTTTACTTGGAATTTATGGAGCTTTATGTATTTTGAAAGGTACAAATAAGCTAGATATTCATTTAATAATAAGCACTAATTAAACCTTGTTACATAATTTTACATATATTACTCAATCCCCATAGCACTGTGCCTTCCCAAACCTATTAATAGGGGGGCAGAAGATGGGCCTCGGACATCAAGTCATATCCCCACATTTTTACTTTCAAATCGTAGTAAAATCATAGATCTTTTTTTTTTTCTAAGCTTTTATTACTAAAAAAGTTATGGTGTCACCCACGGACAAATTTAGATTGATCAATAAGATTATTGAATTGCGAGATTGTAGGGATGTACCACAGTTCATCTTCATCTTGGGAGTCGAATCTCTGACCAAGAATCTGCAATTTTCTCTTTTGAATGCCTCACTGTTGCCAGGTATATGACATTCTTGATCGTGCAATGCTCCTGCTACAAAGAAAATTCACATTTGAAGTGAAAACTCATTCATGGAAATGCCAAAATCCAAATTTCTAGGGAGCAGGAGATACGCAAAAAACAGAAAATGCAACAGAATACAGCAATATACCCAGCATCTAATGTAATCAACACAATACAGTTAAAACTTCCGCGCTAGTATCTACAAAACATACATGTATTTAGAAGTGAATCAAATTTCGCTATGCTTTTTAATGTTCATATAACTCAACAAAAAAAATAATATTGCTATTTCATGTTTGGTTTCAACGTTTAAACATACAATAACACCAAAATAGTCATAAGATACATACAAGCTCACGAGCGATCATGCCACTAATTCTCTTAATCCCTTCATGTTTCCAAGGAAAGCATTCCTCCAAAAATTCCAAGATAAA
The DNA here is from genome assembly GCF_001605985.2 of Dendrobium catenatum. Taxonomy (NCBI): domain Eukaryota; kingdom Viridiplantae; phylum Streptophyta; class Magnoliopsida; order Asparagales; family Orchidaceae; genus Dendrobium; species Dendrobium catenatum. Next base: position 191,834 of record NW_021318822.1, on the reverse strand, counting down.
ATAGCAAAAAAAAAAAAAGAAAAAACGAGGAACTAAATATTGTTTAAGTAAAAAATAATGAGTTGCCAATATTTTACATGGATGCTGCTAGGCAGTAGAAGACAATTATCATGTTAAGAAGATATGAAAAACTTGATAACCATTTGCAACTAGATTCAACATTTACTATGAACATGAATTTGCTCAAACTCACAAGCTATGCTCCTATAAAGTATCTCACAAATCTGCTATAAGAGATTTGCATGTTATTGAATCGAAATGAGAAAAAATCAGCTCAAAGTTAATATATTTCTTATTAAAAAAACACATCCATGTTTACTCTTTTAACTTCTTATAGCACTGCAATGAAGCATGTAAGCCCGCCCTGAACATCTCCACTGCTCCTTCCCCGTGCTTATTTCAGTTTGGTAAGTCCAAGTCAACATAGTTGTAGAGATACTAATAGAAAGATTAGAAAACCATGCAACTCCAGCAGGCTCCCATTATTCACATCATAATATATCCAAACACTTGCCAGGATTGACTTTAACATGTCGCTATACACCTTCCACTTGGATGAATTTGTGCTAATTTCATTTCTGATAATCCACTAGCCTACACCACTACCTAGGCATCGATAAAGGATTTGGTAGCAATCATAATTCTTAGCCGTTGTAGTCACTTATTTATATCATAATAGATTCGAGCATTTGCCTTATATTGAATTTGTTAAATCTCAGCCCTCAATTCCCTCATAGATCCAACGACTACAAAGATCGATCCGTGGGAGGCCATCTAGAAATACATTTAGTACCTTCCATAACTAGACATCTGATTTAAGAAGGATTTTATTTCAGCAATTATTATGTAGTTATTTATTTCTTCATTAGACCTCTTGTATAGATCCATAAATAGGGAGTATATTGTATAATAAAGTAAGCTTTTCCCTCTTATTCCTCTCAAATTCCCATTTTTAACATAATTCATTATAAATATGGCAGCAGTTCTTTGGGACTGCCATTACCAGCTCATACTCAAACTTGAATCGAGATGCACTAGAAAAAGAAAAATGATATTATGACACACCATTGCTTTAGAAACAAAATTACCATTTTCTGATGAATATTTTGCTAGAATCGTCTCTTCTGTTGAGGGTAGCCTGTATTTTGCATTCCCATTCCAGGATCTTTTCTCCTCAACTGTTCCAAAAAGTAAACATGCAATGGAATGTAGGCAAGGTTTACATGAAATAAAAGACTGGAATCCAAAGACTACCTGCTGTGGATGTCCCTGTGCTGCAGCACCCCGTTGAATTGGAATACCTCCAGGATTCAGTCCCCCAATGCCAGCTTGGGAGGCAATGTTGAAAGCTGCCATGCTAGCAGGTGGCATTCTCTGCATTCCAAGCATGGATATCGGCCGTGGAACAGCTCTAGGAGGCACAACCGATGAAGCTGCAACACTCCCAGGAATAGCGACAGCTGCTGATACCTGGATCCCATAAATTAAAAAATGACCAAACAGATTAATATAAGAAACAATGTCAATAGTAATCTATGTAATAAAAACTTCTGATTTTCTCATCACGAGCAATGATGACATTACGTTTTACTGAATAATCAATTTGATATTTTGTCAACTTTTTATCGTTCCTATACTTCATATAGATCTTAACAGAAAAATCAACATAAAGAAATATTGAACTAGATATTCAAGCCTGCGGTTGTAATGTTCCACTGGACGATCACATCTATGAATTAATATTGTTACATCACTCTATAAGTCTTATCATTTGTAGAAATAGAAACTTGTCAGAACATATAGAATCCTAAATCAGAAAGACACTACTAAAATTTTCCTCACGAAACCATTTCTAGTTCCCGGTTTTAGTTTGATGTAAGATAATTTTATACCATTATCCCTAATAAGTAATAAGTTCAATGAAAATTGTGATACATTTCTATTATTGAAACCAAATTTATTCATAAACAACAATTGACCCTACTAACAAGTCCGAGTAGCTAGAGCAAGAGAATAGAAGGAAGACTAAGTATAGAAAGCAGCTAGAGAATCAGATAATACTTATAAATAATAGAAATGGCATAAAGTCTAAAAATATACCTCATGACCCCTTATTTATAGGATCAAAGAGGACCACAAAAAAAGCTACACCAAGAAAAAAATAGAGAAATATTGCATGACTAGATAAGTATCAACTGGTATAGAAATGTGGACTGGGCCAAAATAGTGCACATGTAGCCATCTATCTTTGACATAACTAAGGATGTCTTTGGCGAGTGCTTTGGACGAGGATACTAAATGAGCATACGAAGGCAGATGCTCTGGGAAAGAGAAATTAAATGGATTTTATTATCCTCGAGAAGAGCGCATTTGTTAAATATTCTCATAAAGATGCTGATGTGACCCCTTATTGTCCTTCGCTATATATAGAGATGAGGGGCATTGATAAGGCCACATTTTCTCATTTCTTTTACTTTAGCTTAATTCCTCTAGCTTAGACAAGAAATGGTCGAGTCAAGTCATGTTCTCAGAAATATGTTGAAGTTGATAGCCACAAACTCCAAGAGGCCCCCTACCTAAGTGTAAAATCTTGGAGGTAGAGAGACATAAGTCTAGCCAATTTAGTGAGAAAAGGAAAAAAGTTGATAGCCCCCTTGCTAAGAGGCACATTGGGTGGGTTCAACATCCTAAAGAGATTGCAACGGTTAGTGTTGTGCCAAGATTGTGAGTCTTGCTTACAAAGAAGTTACCTCAACTACTCCAAGTTGTTCTCAAGTGGATCCATCAAGTAACCATGACCCAATACTAGAGGAGCTTGGGCGATAGCAAGTTCACAGTGGAGGTAAGAAGTCTTCTTTTCATTTTTGAGACGTTTATGTCTGGGGGCCTATTGCTGATCTCGAGCAAGCCTAGTGTTCACCTGACTTGTATGCTTGGGCATGGGATCTCCATGATGGATTACTAGAGGCCCCCCTTAGCTTTTTGAATAAAGAATTATCCCTACTTGACCCATCACTTTACCTAATAAGGGCGGTGTTGACCTCATTATTCGAGGTCAATTTCCCCGGAATCGACTCTAGTACCTAGGTTTTCGTAGCCTAGTGTAGATGTCGCACCCGCAGGATTTCCCTTAGGTGGACATCTAATGACGTAGTACGGACTCGAACCTATCACTAAACTCAAATCAACTCGATCAATTGAAATCAAAATTAATTCTATTAAATTTGATTTATTTATCCAAAATCCTCTAGAAATTAAATTCAATCTCAGCCTTTAGATCCTTCTCTAGATTATTTTTTTTTTAATCCAAACTTTTGATTTTAAAATCAAGAGAGATAATGATAGGGTTAGGGCTGATTGAACCGAATCCCAAAAACTGCTCCCTCTCTCCCCACGATCTTCTCCTTCTAACTCATCCGAACAGAACCGATCTCTCTCATTTTGGAAGAACCGAACTCCCTCCCTCACGCTCTCATATGCACGAACTCTAGCAGAGCAGAGAGCAGTTCGAAATCCCCTTCCCTAGCTCTGTTCACGCCCTGCAGTTCGCGAATCAACTCCATCTCCCTCTCAATTCGGAAGAAAGCCGCAAGAAACCCCTCTCCCGCTTGAGACTCTCTCATTCGCACACAGAGAACAAAACTACCTCGTCTCCTCCCAGTTCGCACAGCCCGTCCCTCTCCTTCCCTCCAGTTCGCAAAAACCCTCTCCCTCTCACTGCAGTTCGCAGAAACAAACCCAGCCCTAATGCAATTTGTGCAAAATCCACTGCTCGTTTGTCATCTCCGTTGCATGCAGTTCCGAAAATCCCCCGTCGTCGCTCTCTGCTGTTCGAAATCCTGCCTGAATCCTCCTCTGTCCGGGCTTCCTTCGGCAATCATTATGTCTTTACTTCTTCTGCCGACCTTAGTGAGCAGAACTTGTAAAAAAAAAAAGTGTACGTCTTTTTTATTTGATTTATTTGATTAAAAGTTTAAAATTCATTTCTTACATTTTCCTGATCGAAAGTCTAAGTGATATATATATATTTTATTCTTATTTCATAATAGTTTTATCTTGGTTAAATATATTGTCAGTTTATATATTTGTTTCTTCTATCCATAAAGTAATTGAGGTAATTGAAATTGACGTCAGATCATCAATATAAAATTCTTTAGTTTTGAACCATCTATATACAGCAAGTTCATGATTGATTTCCTACAACTATGTTTAATTGTAATATTTATAAAAGAAATGGGATAATTTGTTTAACAGCAAAGGTTTATGAAATTATTAAAAAGGGGTGTATGCACATTTGAATATTTGCTTCATATTTTGATTAAAAAAAGGGTTTAGATATGCATTTTATGTATAACAATAATAAAAATACACGAATGATCAATAAATGAAAATAAAATTGCTATTTTAAAATATGTGTGAGTTTCCAAAAGTGGAATGAAATCATTTTATTAAGTTGAAATATAAAACTGAATTTGATTTTTGGTGTTGTATTAAAAAAAAATTGCCCATTAACTCAAAATAACTATAAGATTGATAAATGATTAAAATTCTATAAATAGTATTATGAATAGCATCAAAATTTTATAAATTTCTTTATCACAGCTAGGCAATACTTATATTAAATTAAGATTTGCATTGTTAATTTAAATTATATGAAAGATTATATTAAATCATAATATTAATATTTGAAGTTATTTCATCTTCCCTAATGTTTCATATGAAATTTTCTTCTACATATTTCTTTGTGCTATTTATGAGATACACCTAAGATTATTTGGAGAACCAGCCCAGTGTTCAAGCCAGAAGAAAGGTACGTCTTTATTTTCAGTGAAAATTTTAATTATTTTATTATTAATTATTAAATGTGCTTTCTAATCCTTGATTTCCATGTTTTCTTTTCTTTATTGGCATGAACTACGAGGAACGGTATCGGTCGAGGGAACAAAAGAACAAGGAGCTAATGACGTCAGTCGCCTCTATCCAACCGGGTAGAGGTGCTACGGGCGAAACCACCGGGTCGTAGCCCCCGGTGACTGTGAGCGTGGGTACGCTTAAAATTCTTTTACTTGTAATTAAAAATAAAAAATTTTAGGCTCACATAGTAACTCTAACGATCTAAGAAGTAAGCTCGGGATCACTGAGAGTCAGCATAAGCATATTATTACTTTCTCTTCCTTGTTAGGCACTTCCCCGCCTGCGGGTTTTGGCAGACCACTTGTCCTATGAGGGTGCAGTTCTGTCAAGGGGAAGTTGTGCAATCTCTAGGAAAAAACCTATTTTCTAAGCCTAATTTTAAAACTGCTTCATATTCATTTTATGCATTTGAGTCAATTAGCACGCATTGCATTAGATACAAATTAAAAAGAGTCTAAAATATTAATTGCATTTTTAGGCATAACTCACCCTACATAAGTTGAGGGGCTAATTATGAACTGTCTTAGATGTCGCCCCCCAATTCATTAAAACTTAAACAACGTCCCTACTCATCTTTCATAAAGAGACTAGACACATGGTTTTAAAGCGTCTAGGTGGTTAGCTGGCTCCCCAATCCAGGCCGGGGTAAGTCCAGATTAGCATTTCATTAGTTAGGTTCGGGTCACTATTTTATATTACCCAAATTAGATTTAGGTTCTGAGGCAGATTCTTTTAGATCTTAAGTACTCGCCCTCCGGGAATATAATCCTAAATTTCTAATAAAATGTCAACTCAAACATAAAATTTCTCTCCTAAAATGTAAAGCTCAACATAGGATATACTGAGGTTGCCTCTGAGTTTTTCAGAATCCAGCAACTCCTACTTTTCCTCTTTTGACTTGCTAATAAATGTTTAACATTGAGCTTTCTCCTTGGAAAATCTTTACTTCTATTTCCTTGTCTTCTACTTTGTAGTCAAAAGGGTATGAGATCACTATTTTAATCGAAAGTTTTCTTAGGAGTATCCCTCCTAAGATGTAATTAACTATAGAGGCTTGCCCCTATAGGGATTTGAGAACCCCAAACTAAAATAAATCTTATTTTATTTATATAAAATAAGAGAAAAATCTTTGGGAACGCGGATGACTTTAAAATTTCATTTCCAATTTTAAATATGCCTATAGGATGTTATTATTATCTTTTTAGACAATAAAATATCCCATTTGTTATATTCAATTTTGGAAATGATGAATTTTTATAAAACTCATTCTTGTTTTTGGATATCTTGAAGAAGGTTATGTTCGTCTTTCCAGATGATATAATATTCCTATTGTTATATCTAAATAAAAGAATGGATAATTTTCCAAAAAAATTTATTTCTATTTTTAAAACACAGTTTAAAGAATTTCATGTTTATCTTTCGAAATAATATGTTATTCTTTGAACTGTGTTTGATCATAGAAATATCATTTTATAAAACCTTATTTTGATATTGAATCCATTGAAGAATATTGTGACAGTTTCTCGAGATTGTACTTTATTCTTAATGTAGTATTCGATTACAAAATAGGAGAAATCAAAATCTGCGTGGTGATACATATTTTTCCCACCAGGCGGCTCTGATAGTGTTGGAGCAAGACATTACTGGCCAGTAGATGGTGACCCCTCTAGAAGCCCATCATATAGCGATGTTCAACATGCCATTGGAAGCCACGAATGTAGAGGAATGTGTGCAACAACCACCTATTCAGGAGCTTCTTTCCACCTCTTCTTTGTCTCCTTCAACTGTTTGATAATCTTGTCGTCCATCTAATCACTAGGATGTTTAAGTTCATGTGCATACGCCATATTCATTGGAGGTTTCGTAAGGGCTAGTTCAAACCTTGGAAGAGGAACTCCCTTGCATTAAGGCCGAATTCAAGGAGAAGAGGAGGATTGCGACCAGATGCTATTGCACTAAAGTTTTTATGTTATTTACACATGACATTTAAGCTTGTAGCTCCTGCTTATTTTCATTATGGACAGCTCAGTGAGTTGTTCTTATAAGAGCTAGTTTGTGGCGATTCTTTGCTTTACCTATTGAAACTATTTGCTTTTATCTGTGGCAACTCTTTGTCATGACTTGTGGTGATTCTACATCATCGTCTGTGATGACTCTTCATAATTATCTACAACGACCCTTCATTAACAATTATTCACTAGGTGAGTGAGTTGTGTGAAGAGATCTTTTTGTAATGATGAGATCAAAAGAAAAGATCGTGTTCATTAATGATGGATGTGAGTCATGTCTCAATATTCAAACCACTTTTTTCATATAAATATTCCCATGCACTTCATTTGAAGCACCTAATCTGTCATTTCTTCAACAACATCCACCCTCTTTCGGTGCCCTCTTCTTTTGTTGGCGTAAGTATTCTCTTCTGTCATTTCTTCAACAACGTCCACTCTCTTTCGCTGCCCTCTTCTTTTGTTGGCGTAAGTATTCTCTTGTGAGATGGCTGATCTGAGAAGACACCACAAAGCTTATATCAAGTAAAAGTACTACTAGGATTCATGTGAGCTCCGAAATTTGTGCCCCGGCCTCCCTTTGCTTTCGGGAGAGTTTTAACGAATTAATTTTCGAGGTAAATTTTTAGAAGGAAGATTAGATTGTGAAATAAGACACTACTTAGAGATTTCTACCTCATTTTATGAGAACTTTATGATATGAGTTTTGGTTTCCTATAGGCGCAAGCCCTTATAGTTAATCATCCCTCCTGATCATAAGAGAGAACTTTCGATTAAGGCTAGTCGTCAAATGAATACATCGTATTCGTAGATATGTAATATCCAGCATATAGTAACAACATTATTTGCTATTTAAAAATTTGATATTAAAATCAGAAATTCACCACATTGCTCTTAAAGCGGATGGTGGGGAAATAGTGATGAGTTGGGTAGTCACAATAGAGTGGAGGATCAGTCGGCAATCGGGCACGAATGGAGGGCTTCATTTGATGGGAGATAGGGTAGCTGGAGGTGGCGTTGGCTGGGTTCGGGATGTTAAGCCGAAGCAAAGGAGAAAGAATCAGAGCTAAGACAAGGATTGGAAGGGCTGAAGTTTGAGGAGGCGGGATGGCTTCGACTAGGATTCTAAGTTTGGCCGTGAGGAAGGCAGGCCGGGTAGAGGTTGCAGATGGGTTGGATGTCGTCAGCTTGGAATTTTGAGGTCGACTACTGGAGTTGAGCGTGGAAGGAAGTGGGTAGATAAAGAAGTCGAATGGGTATGAATAGGGGGTCAGCTTCGTGTGTATAGCTTGCAAGAGAGAAGAAGAGGTAAAGCAACAGAAGGCTTCGTTTGTCATCGTTTTAACAATAACAGCAGGTAAGAACGAGGTGAGCGGTAGATCGTGCGAAGTGATAGTTCGACGCAGAATAGTAGGGGATGGGCACTGTAGATGCGGCAGATATGAATTGAGCGCGATACGAGCAGGATATTTGGCAGGTAATGGTTTGAGCTCTCTTTTTTTTGGTTTGTTCTGGTTTGGAGGTTAACAATTCACTAGTGAGGCAACTATTCGCCAAAATTATTTTTAGGGCATTGTTACAAAGTTTCTAAATTGTGTGTTCCCTTAGAGGACAAGCAACTCAACACCTTGCATAAAGACGAGTTGTGCTACCCCTACGACCTTAAAGCTGAACCTATGACTTATACTATACTCTGAGCTTGCCATGATCTTGAATTTTTATGGTTTTGTGCCACTATTTAAATAATGCTAGACTCCATGGAAAATGTAGTGGCATTCCTTTCCAACTTGCTACATGAGAAGAGTGGGTGAAGTCTCACTCTCTTCCTCTATAAATTTGTTGTGAAGGCATTTAAGAATGGCATCATCCAATTCTCCTTAATTCACATGAGAATAAATGGCTTGGCTAACATAGCAAGAGACTAGTTCCTTCCCTTTCACCAAGAAGAAGTTTATCATTCTCGAGCTTAACGAGGAGGTACAAGCCTTAACTTCTTGAAGGGGAGGGCCCTGCTCATCACTGAGCATGTGAATCCATCGGCCATTCACAAGACCCTTTTATAGTAAGACATTCATTTTTTTTGCCTCTTTTTACCGAAGTTTCATGAAAAATTTCAGTACTTTGATTTCACCCATTATTGACTGTCTTAAACAAGGAACTTTTAGGTGGACCCCCGAAGTTGAAGAAGCATTTTATCTGATTAAAATAAAAATGAGCCAAGCACCTGTTCTTAGGTTACCTGATTTTGAAAAGATGTTCGAAGTAGACTGTAATGCATCCCATGTAGGCATAAGAGCTGCCGTTAGTCAAGAGGGTCGAACTATTGCTTTCTTTAGCAAAAAGCTCAATGATACTTGATCTCGATATTTGACTTACAATGTTGAGTTCTATACGATTGTTTAGGCCCTAAAATTCTGGAAATATTGTCTTATTTAAAGAGAATTTGTGTTAAACTCTAATCATGAAGCTCTACAATACTTAGGATCTCAGAAAAATTTCAATCGAAGATATGCTACGTTGACATCTTTCTTAGAAAAATATACATTTCTGTGGGCTCCGAAAATTCGGCCCCGGCCTCCCCGCTCTTTTTTCTTTTTTATTCGGCGAGGGAGTTTTAACTGAATAAGTTCCGGGGTAAATTTTAGAAGGCAGATGGGTTTGTAGATAAGACACTACCCAGAGATTTCGCCCTCATTTTGTGAGGACTTTATGATCTGAGTTCTAGTTTCCTATAGGTGCAAGCCCCTATAGTTAATTACCCCTCCCGATATTTCAAACAATCTCCTGCCAGTAAAGACGTGGTACGTGTTCTCTGACCGGCGGTTTGCTGCCAAATGGCACGGCAATTTCATCCTTAAACATTAGAATTTTGAATCAAGTCGTTGATGCCTTAAGTAGATGAGCTCATTTATTGGTAAGTATCCACCCAACTGCGATTTTCCTTGATTCTTTAAAATATAGCTATGCCACTTAACCTAGATTTCAAAACTATTTGGGAATCATGTTGAACTTCTGAAACTATCCCTTACGCTCAATTTACCATCCAACAAGGATTTCTATTTAAGAGAACTAGACTTTGTATCTCCCAAAGCTATTTACAAGAAAAACTCATTCAAGAACTTCATGGTGGAGGATTAGGACATTTTGGTCAAGGAAAAACAACAACCTTGAATGAAGAATGATATTACTGGCCCCGCAAGCGAAAACATATAACGAAGTTTGTAAAACAATATTAAATCTGTCAAGAATTCAAAGAAACTACTCAAAACACTAGTCTATACACTCCACTCCTAATTCCAAACAAACCTTGGGAAGATATCACCATGGACTTCATTTTAGGATTACCTGTCTGATGCAGAACTAAATATATTTTAGATGAATGCGATAAGAACTTGCACGTTTTGAATAAGAGCACTTAACAATTATGAATGTTAGCAACTAAATGATAATAGAAAACTAAAGAGGGGTGACTACACTTAGGCCAAATCACATGCTAAGAAACTAGAATCACCCAAAATAATTTAGAATTTCAACCACATGCAAATTAAGTACAACAACAACATCAAGCCTTTATCCCACTACATGGGGTCGGCTACATGAATCCTTTTTCTCCATTGTGTCCTATTAAAAGTCAAATTCTCGTTTAAATCTAATAAAGAAAGGTCATTCCTAATATCTTCTAACCAAGACTTTTTAGGTCTACCCCTACCTTTCTTAACATAAGTCAAATCTAATACCTCTACTCTCCTAACCGGGTCATCGGAAGGCCGCCGTTTTATGTGACCAAACCATCTAAGGCGACTCTCTCTAATCTTATCTTCTACTGGAGCTACTCTAACCTTTTCACGTATATGCTCATTTTGTATCCTATCTCTAAGGGTAAAGCCACTCATCCACCTGAGCAACCTCATCTCTGCCACACTTAACTTAGTATTATGCTTCTCTTTTAATGGCCAACATTCGGCACCATAAATCATTGCAGGCCTCACTACCATCTTATAGAATTTTCCCTTAAGTTTGAGGGGTACATTTCTATCACATAACAAGCCTGATACATTCCGCCACTTCAACCATCCAACTTGAATTCTGCTGATAATATCATCATCTATTTCACCATCACTCTGAACAATAGATCCAAGATATCTAAAACGTGTACTCTTATTAATGACTTGATCGCCCAAAATCACAATCCCCTCACTAGGTCTATTACTACTAAAATTACACTCCATATATTCCGTTTTAGATCTACTCAAGCGAAAACCTTTAGACTCTAAGGTTGACCTCCATAATTCAAGTTTACCTTCAACTCCCTCTCTAGTCTTATCAACAAGAAGAATATCATCAACAAAAAGCATACACCAAGGTACATCATCTTGCAAATGTCTAGTGAGAACATCCATGACTAAAGCAAAAAGATATGGGCTTAAGGCTGATCCTTGATGTAACCCAACCGAAATAGGAAAATACTTAGTCAATCCACCTTGTGTTTGAACACAAGTAATAGCTCCTGCATACATATCTTTAATGATTTGAATATAAGCATTATTGACTCCTTTCTTTTCAAGAACTCTCCATAGCACTTCTCTTGGAACTTTATCATATGCTTTTTCTAAATCAATAAATATCATATGTAGATCCTCCTTATTTCCTCTATATTTTTCCATCAAACCTCTGAATAAATGTATGGCTTCCATAGTCGACCTACCCGACATGAATCCAAATTGATTTTGAGAAACATTAGTATCACGCCGCAACCTATGCTCCATAACTCGCTCCCATAGTTTTAAAGTATGACACATTAACTTAATACCTCTATAATTCGTGCAATCCTGTGCATCACCTTTATTCTTAAAAATAGGAATTAATACACTCATTCTCCACTCATCTAGCATCTTTTTAGTCTTCAAAATAGTATTAAAAAGTTTAGTAAGCCAAGAAATCCCTTCATTACCTAAGCATTTCCACACTTCTATTGGAATATCATCAGGTCCAACAGCTTTTCCACCCTTCATTTTATTTAAAGCCTCTCTAACTTCAATTTTACTAATACGCCGATAAAAACAGAAATCTTTACTTTCATTTAGGGTGCTAAGGTCACTATAGTCAATCTTATTTTCCCAATCTTCATTAAAAAGTTTAGCAAAATATCTCATCCACCTTTGTTGAATATCAACTTCTAAGAAAAATATTTTTTGATCTTCATCCTTAATACACTTCATTTGAACTAAATCCTTACTACTATCTCTTTGTTTGGCTAACTTATACATATATCTTTCTCCCTCCTTAGTATTTAATCTATTATATAAATCGCTAAAAGCTAATGTCTTTGCATCGCATATTGCTTTCTTAGCATCCTTACGAGCCACATGCAAATTAAGTAGTTATTCAATAAAATCCCTAAGTTAACATTGAGATTAGAAACATAGAAAATCAAAACTCAGATCCTACGTTTACTAAGCGACGCAGAGGGCTTGGCATGAATCGTTGTGCTTGAATCACCATTTATAAGAGCAGAGGATTAGAAGATAATTTGAATATGGGAAGAAGTTCACCCTCGTCGAGGACCGGAAGTGATTTGCCACTGAACGTTGGCATGCTGCTCTTCGATTGCTTCGGACAAGGTGAAGATGATTCGATCTAGGTATTCGTCGGCGGAAGTGTCAATCTCTGGGTTGACGTCGAAGAAGGTTGATCGAAGAATATCGACGTGTCCTTGCTCGTTGTAGACGAATCGAGTCAAGATCGGGATCGGCCATTCATCGATTCCATAGGGTTGATGTGATGGAGACAACGGTCGTTGCTTCTCTTAAAGACTCCTCTTGAGAGAAAGAAGTTTCTCTCAAGGGTTTAAGTGGAGAAGTGGGAGGGAGGTGGCCGGCCCAATGAAGGAGGTTTGGGAAGAAAATAGGTTCAGATTTTGGGATGTTGGATGGAGGGAATTTTGGGGATTTAATTCCTCTAATTAATTCTTAACTTTGGAAAGAATTAAAGAAGGAAAAGGATGAGAAAGGGGGGCCTGGTAGGAGAGGAGGGGTTTGGGGAAATCCAATGGGATTAGTAGGTGGGGCTAGCGACATAGAGAGAAAAGGGTGTCAGCGGCTTCAATAGAAGAGAGAGGGATTTGGGGAAAGGCATTTAAGGTTGCTTGATTTGGACTTGGATATTTGGAAATGTGTAATTAAATCTAATTAAATTTAAATTAAAATATGATTTAATTAAGGAAACTTTCGACAAATAGAATTCGTAATTTAGGAAACAATTCAAATTCAAATTAAATTTGAATATGAATTAAATAGGTTTCCTATCATAGAAAGACCCAATTGGAAAGGTTTGAACACAAGCCTTGCTGGAGAATTCCCAAAGGGGCCGGTGATTTGGGTGGCTTGACCACCGATTTTGGGTGAAGGGAGGTGGGGGTCGGGTGGGGCGCAGAGCAAGGGGTGCAAGCCCAAAGTTAAAGGGTAGGAGGGCTTGTGGTTGGCCGGCAGTGGGGACTTAATGGAGGTGGCTGACGGGTTGTGGGTTGGAGGAAGGAGGAGGGAGGGGGAGATTAGAAAGAAAAGATAAACTAACCACGAGCTCGGACTCTTCCAAGGTTGGTGGGTGATCCGCTTCCCTCTCCAAGGGATCTCTCTCTAACACCTCTCAAGCTCTCACAAGAACTCAAAATGCAGAAAATTTAATCATTCATTAACCTTCAAAAGAGAACATAACGGCTATATATAGCCTCATACAATAGACGAAAAATAAAAGACGAAGCCGCCCTTTGGGCTTACACATGACCACCCTTAAGTAAGAGTTAGAAAGAGAAAAAAAACTAAAATAAATACTAAAACAAATAAATAAAAACAAGTACATATGAGAACTCAAAAATATATCGACGCGATAGTGGCCATAGATCGGCGACCACGCCTCCGATAAACTTTTCATGCTCCTCTGTCCCCATCATTATCCTGGGGTGGGAAAAAGCTCGATTCCGTCGAGTAAGCGTCCCGGGAGCTCTCATAATTTCCAATGCGTCGGGGTCAATCTGTTGTAGCTCCTCGCGATCCAACCATATGTCCTCTGACCCAGGTTTGCCTCTCCACCTGATCAAGTACCTCCGTCGTCCACATTCTCTTGTGTAAATGATATCATCACTCAGAATCGTGTCAACCTTCTTTACCATGGGGGATTTGGGAATGTTTGGATGTGGAGGTAAGTTTTGGTTCTCACACGGCGGGGTCACACAAAGTTGTTGTATAAGTGGATTTGGTGGGTTAAAATCGGGACCTTCATATACTACTAGATCTTCTATGTTAAAGGCGGGATTAATATTGAATTATGCAGACAGATCTACTACATAAGCATTATCGTTGATTTTCTTAATTATCTTGAATGGTCCAGCACTCTTGGCATGTAGCTTCTTAACCGTTCCTTGCAAAAACCGTTCCGGACGAATCCGCATCATCACGGAGTCACCAACCTCAAAAGTTTTAAATTTTTGTTTAAAATCAGTTTACAATCATTATTGCTCTTTTCAATTTGTCGTGCAATTTCTTTATGAAGTTTATGCATATGTGATACAAATGAGGATGCAGACTCATAAATCTTATACCTAGAGCACATAGGTATGAGCTCTAGCGGCTGTCTAGGTTTGAACTCATAAACAATTTCAGAGAGACTTAGGCCAGTGGTTCGGTTCACAAAATTATTATTGGCAAAATCAACTGTGGGGAGTATGGAGTCCCAATCCTTAATATGCTCACCTACCAGGGATCGTAACAGATTGCCTAAACTCCTATTTACTACCTTGGTTTGACCATCAGTTTGTGGATGAAAGGCTGTGGAGAATTGCAATTTAGTGCTCATTTTCAACCAAAGGGTCTTCCAAAAATAGCTAGTGAACTTTACATCCCTGTCCGATACAATGGTTTTGGATAAACTATGTAAGCGGACGACGTCATTGAAATAAAGTTTGGCAATGTGGGAGGCGTCAAATGTTTTGAAACAGGGTAGGAAATGTGTCATTTTGGAAAATCGAACGACTACAACACAGATGGCATCATTCTTACGGATAGTCTTAGGCAGGCCTAAGATAAAATCCATCCTAACGTTCTGCCACGTACAACTAGGGATAGGTAGAGGGGTGTAAAGACCAGTGTTTTGTTTGCGTTGCTTAGCCAGCTGACACGTGTAACACCTACTAACCATTCTACAGAGATCCCTCTTCAAACTAGGCCAAAAGAAACGATACTCCACGACTTCTATCATCTTAACCGAACCGAAGTGCCCAGCGAGGCCTCCGGCTTGGAGTTCCCAAATAAGAAATTTCATAAGGGAGGTGCTAGGGAAGCAAAGCTTTTGAGCTTTGAAGAGATAACCATCATCCTGAAGAAAATCATCCACAAGGCATATGCTGCCTGTGGACAGGAGAGTGTAAGTCTCCTTGAAGCCGGGGGCATTCCAAATAGTCCCTTTTGATTTGGTCAAATCCCACGACTTTAGCTCTCATCTCGGTGGTAGTCATCATATGAGGACTGAGAGCATCAACAGTTTTATTCTCAACTCCCGCCTTGTGTCTAAGGGTATAAATGTACTCCCGAATGAATTCGATCCATCGACCGTGACGTGTATTCAACTTCTTTTGGGAGTTGATATAAGACAGAGCCTCGTGATCCTAGAAAATAACGAACTCTTGCGGGAGCAAGTAGTGTTGCCAATATCAAAGAGATTGGATCACTGCATAGAACTCTTTGTCATACGTGGAATTATGTTGTCGTATGTCATTTAGCTATTCACTGTAATAAGCTATCGGGTGACCTTCCTCGAATATGACTCCAATTCCGACCTCCAAAGCATCATAGGTCACTTCGAAGACTTTGGAGAAATCAAGAAGTCTCATCACTGAGGCTTCCACCGTTCTTTTTTTAATCTCATCAAAAGCTCTGGTGGCAGGCAAGGTCTAGTGGAAATTCCTTTCTTAAGATAGCAGTGATAGGAGATACAATGGTGCTGAAATTTTGGATAAATCTACTATAGAAGGTGGCTAATCCGTGGAAGTTGCGGACTTCCCGGATGTTCTGAGGTACAGACCATCCAACAATGGCCCTTACCTTCTCGAGATATGCAGAGACCCCTTGGGCTGACACAATAAAGCCCAAAAAGATAACACGGTCTACGAGGAAGATACATTTCTTGAGATTGGCATAAAATTGTTCCTTCCTTAAGACCTCGTAAACTTGCCTTAAATGATCCAAGTGCTGACTCGTCGACTGACTATAAATAAGAATGTCGTCAAAGTAGACGACGACAAACTTTACCATAAAATGGCGCAGCACTTGAGTCATGATCCTCATGAAAGTACTCGGGGCGTTACTCAACCTGAAAGGCATGACTAACCACTCGTAGAGACCATCCTTGGTTTTGAAGGCAGGTTTTCACTCATCACCGGGTCGAATCCGAAACTGGTGGTATCCACTCTTGAGATCGATCTTGAAAAATAGAGTGTCTCCAATCATCATATCAAGTATATTGTCCAGCCTTGGGATAGGGAAACGATATTTGACGGTGATTTTGTTGATAACACGGGTATCAACACACATTCGCTAGGATCCATCATTCTTAGGGGTAAGAAGGGCTGGTACAGCACAGGGACTAAGGCTTTCCTTGATAAAGTCTCGTTGTAGTAACTCATCCACCTATTTCTTAAGCTCAACATGTTCAATGGGATTCATGCAATAGTGTGGCAGGTTAGGAAGGGAGGCTCCAGGAATAAAATCTATAGCATGCTGGATGTCTCTAAGTGGAGGTAAGTGATCCGAAAGGTCATCAGGGAAGACATCAGCAAACTGACCAAGAATAAGTTGGACTTCCTGAGGGATTGATTCATCAGACTCAGTGGAAGTCTCACGACCGACTAAGGCGTACAGGGGAGCGCCTCGAGTAACCTCAGCATCTAGAACCTTGGTGGCGACCAGGTTCAGTCCCTTAGATTTAACAGGGTTGGATTTAGAGTCATCATTAACCCAAGGCTACGATGGTAAAAACTTGATCTTTTTACCCACAAATTCAAATAAGCAGGTGTTCGAACGCCCATAGATGTGGACATCGTTATCAAAAATTCAGGGACGACCTAGGAGGATTTGTCAAATATCCATAATCAGCACATCACACCAAACGTTCTCCTTATAATCAGGGAAGGAGATATATATGAGGCTTCATTCCTTTACCTACAAGGCAGTGGAGTTGACCCATGCTATCTTATAGGGGTTGGGGTGAGGAACGGCAGACATGCCCAACTTGGACACCATGTCAAAAGAGACAGCATTGATGCAACTGCCACTATCCATGATAACCTTACAGTTCTTATCCTTGATTCTGATGTAGGTGTGAAAGATCGCAGTCCTACGCCAGTCATCGGTGGTAGCAGGGTGTGACAGCACATATCTCACCACGTAGATGGGAGAGGTGTCTAGTTTATGAAGGCAATGGACGATAGCAGTGTCATCATTTTCCTCAAAGAATTCACCCTCATCTCCCACTTGGTGGATTTGATCGACCTCGGGCTCAAAATCTTCCTTAGTGATTTCCTCGTTAATCTAGACTTTGTAGGGACTAGTATGCACATACCCTTGACATTGAAAGCACTTAGTTCCGGGATTGGACCGAGGGGTATCTAGGGTGGGAGGCTTAATCATAAAATCAGATCAGGGTGTAGAACCAGTGGGTGGTCGGGTAGTGCTCCCTCGGGTCGGTCAGGCAGTGGAGGTGTGAGGACTGGAACTACCGGAGGGTCTGTAGGAAGGCCTAGAGTCATGCGGTCGACTCGGGTGCTGGGAACGGGTTTCCTCCAGATCTTTCCATGCTTTGGCGTCCACATCACTGTCACTGCCCGAAATTTTGATTATGTGTTTGTTGTTGTTGACCGATTTAGCAAAATGACACATTTCATCCCTTGTAAGAAAACCTCTGATGCATCTCATATCACTGATTTATTTTTTAAAAAAATTGTGAGACTACATGACATACCTAGGACTTTTACCTTTGATAGGGATACTAAGTTCTTAAGCTATTTTTTTAGAACACTTTGATCAAAATTAGGGACTACTCTCCAATTCAATAGTGCATATCATCCTTAAACAGATAGATAAACTGAAGTAGTAAACAGAAGTTTAGGAAATTTGCTTAGGTGTCTTGCTGGAGAAAAGACCTTCTCATTGGGATTTGATTCTACCCCAAGCTGAATTTGCTTATATCAATTCCCTTAACCGATCTGCTAGAGAAACCCATTTGAGATTATTTATGGCCAACGTATTCCCCACATTTTAGATCGAACTTCAATACCCATACCTAGTATAATCAATGTCGAAGCTACAACAATTGTTGATCATATTCAATCTATCCAACGTCAGGTTTTAGAGAAACTCCGTATGGAAAATGCTAAATACAAAACAGTTGCTGACAAACACCGGAGAGAGTGTCATTTTCAAGAGTGAGACTTAGTTATAACTTACTTTTGATGACAATGCTTTCCCATTGGTACATCTGACAAACTAAGTTGAAAGCAATTTGATCCTTTTCGAATACTACGAAGATTCGGAACAAATGTTTACCTGCTGGATCTTCCACCTTATGTTGAAACTTCTCCTGTGTTTAATGTTGTAGATCTTATTACATATGAAGGAGAGTCAACTGATTCAGTAAACATAGAGATATTGCCCCTTACCCTTCCAGTTAAAACCAAAGATGAACATATTGATGATGTTTTGGGCATCCGCTTTACTCAGACAAGGCATGGAGTGCACAAACAGTTTCTGGTTAAATGGAGTGGACGTTCCTTGCCTGACTGCACTTGGATTAAAGTAGAGGAATTATAGACTCGTCGTCCTTATATCTATCAGCGTGTTACTGATGCGTTCTCATCAAGAGATGAGATTCTTCCATCAGGGGAGAATTGATGAAAACAAGGATTATTATTTTATATTTTGATTTTTATTTCTTATGTTTTGGATGTTATGTAATTTTGGACTATGTTTTTCTTATGTGCCCTATGATGGAAATCAACTAATGATCTTGGGTTTGGTGTTTGTTAGGTATTTTCTCCTATGGTTTTCCACTCAAGTTGAATTTGTTTACTTGCTTCCTTGTTGGCTAGTTGGGCATTTATTCTTGGGTTGTTTTTTTCCTTAGTGGGCTTGGCCCATGTTCCCCCAAGGCTTGTTGCTCCCCATGCTGATTCGAATTCCTGCTTGTTGGTTTTCTATGCTGTTATGATTCCCTAGGATGATTTCCTGCAGGTGGTTGTTCATTTACACTCCTTGCTATTTCTTAGACTAATGTTTTATCTTCTCCAAAAGTCGTTGCCTTGATTTGGCTTCAATTGGCTATTTGGTATGACACATTTATGGGGGCATTTGGACTTTTCTCCTCTATATATATATATACATCTAATTTGTTGCAGGAATGTGCTGTTTGTTGGCTAAAGTCTAATCCAAACCTGAGGGTTTTCTTCCTAGCTTGAGAGCTATCATCTTCTTACACTTATTTGTACTTCACTGTCTTCTATCTATTTCTTCTCTCCACGATTACCCTTCCACTTGTATCTTTCTTCTCCAAAATATAGTGAGTGTGAGGTGTTGTGAGCCCGTTTGTTGGTATTTGTCAGAGTGCCGACTGGAGTTGATCCAAGATTTATGGGGTGAACCATTGGTTTAATTTTTCCTTTGAACACCATTTTCTAATTTTCAGATTTGCATGTGAGTTGACATTTCTAAGTTGTTCTTAAGGTAATTTATTTTATGTTTTAATTTGTTTCTTGCATGGTTTTCTAATCATTTACTTATATCTATTTACTATTAAGTTTTATTATGTTATTGATGGTTTATGCTTTATTGAAAGGAAGTATCTGGTTGTATTCATAGTGTTCTCCTCCTATTTGGCCATAGAACTTAGGTTACAGAATACGACGAAATTGTATCGTGTTTCTGGCAAAAAAATTAAGCCGAAAGTTCCAGCAGAAAAATTCCACTAGAAGTTCCGGTGGTTTGTCTACTAATATTCAAATTTTTAGACACTCGTTTAAACGTCGATTAAATTTCTGCCAAAAATGCACATTTTCAAGCGGATCTGGGCCACCGGTAATATGAGTTTTTCCTATAGTGCACCTCTAGAGAAGAAGCTGAAGAAGAAGACAGTGCTGACTCTCAATAATGTTAACGTGGAGGTCGACCTTGTACAAGGCTCCATCCATCCCACTAGCATATAATATGAGGGGAACAACTACTCAACCATTTCACGAGGGGGCCTGAAAGTAGTCCTCATCGTTGAGCTCAACTTTACCGACATGGGTGCCTATGCTAAAAATAGGCAGAGTACATGAACATTGGTTTGAAGCCATAAGAAAACTGATACGCAACTCGCCAGTTAAGAAAGGACACCAAGAAGATAAAGACTTGTCCATAAGAAAAATTTACTCTCCGATAATTAGCCGAGTTAGAATCCTTGGAGTCCAAATTAACGAAAGGCGAGGCCACCTTGTAGGAGTTGTCAAAGAAACAAGCTGCCCTAAAATAGGTCATTGAGTTGACGATGAGCATTGAAGAGCTCCTCCAATAGGTCGGGGAATTTAAGTTGGAGTGATGGACAACTTTGTTTGACACTCCATAATATCAAGAGATACTCATCAATAAGTATAACGAAGTCATTGAATACTGCCTGCAGAACCTTGTCAACTTTAAGGAACTCAATAGCAAGTTTGAAGATAACAATCACTTATAAGATGTGGGCTCCGAAAATTCGCAACCCAATCTCTCCACGACCCCTTTCATTTATATGTCGGTGAGGAGAGTTTTAACGAGTTTAGCTTATGGGATAAATTTTCAAAAGGCATATTGGGTTTTAAATAAGACACTTCTCAGAGATTTCATCCTCACTTTGCGAGGACTTGATGATTTGAGTTCAACTTTCCTATAGGCGTAAGCCCTTATAGTTAATTTTCCCTCCTAATAACAAAAAAGAATTTTCGATTAAGGCCAGGGCTAACTGTTTATATGTGGTGTTATTTGGCTGTGAAAGTACCGATTACCGGTAAGAGGACATATGTCATGTCCTCACTGGAAAGAGATGGTTTGAGAATGAATCTTAGTGATATTCTCACCTGGACATTCGCTCTTTATAAGAAAAAGTGATTTCCAAATTTATCCATCTCGACAAACTATTATAGAGGGTGGATGAATTTTTATTTTAAGTGATTAGGTGAATTACTTCATTTTTAAATATCTAGTTTAAATGATTTTGTAATTTTGAACTTTCATTGAAATTGGAGCCCCTTAATGATTTTATTTTGAGATTTGCATGCATTTAAAAGCATGATCCCCTCTGATTGATATTAACTTTCAACACGACCATCATCAGATTTGATTTATAAGTATTATCATTTCATTAGTCGAATATTGTCAACTCTGTTTAATTGCAAACAAAGCATCAAGTTCAGCTCCTAAATTTTGGAGTTATCATGTAGATATCAGAACCCGGGATCAATAGTAAGTCGTCGTATTGATTATACTCCCTTAGAATCTGTATTATTCCAAAGTGCTAGAATTGGCCAATATTAACCTTTACTTTGAAAAGACATCTCTGTAGGATTTTGTCTCGCACCTTATACTCGCTGCTAGCTACGAGTCGGAGTACACCATAAATTTCTTGGCGCAAACTCTGACAACAAGCTTTAGTCTGAAGTCAAAGGATTCATAGTCTTCTTTGTTGTTGGTGACTTGAAATCCAATGTGGGCGCCTTGTGTTAGTATGATCCCCGCTGAGCTTTTAAAGATATGCATTATCTTTGCGGCTACCTCACATGTCATATAAACGGGCAAGTTATCTTATTATATTAGTACTTTATGGTCACTTGATGCTCCATTCACATTCAAAGTCCACACATTATCTTTAGCATTCGCCACCTTCTCCACATCGACGCATGTGAAGTCCATAAGGAAATTATTGAGTGCTTGACCTTTAATAGTTGTTCATTAAGTATAGAAGATTTAGAATTCACTTAGCCAGATTGCCTATTTGAGCAAACTAACAATGGTCTCGTTCAATTAGTATGAGCTTCAATGGATGGTCTGTGATAATTCGAATCGAGTGGGCTTGAAACGAAACGATTAAGTCTAATGACTCGCTTAGTGAGCTGTTGCACTTTACTCATGAATTTGGATGATGGCATCTCCAATATAGCCCTCACTTTATCATGATTTTGATGCAGCTAGCAGCAACAGTCTAGCTGCCCATGTGAGGTCTAGGACCTCCTTTATCACCTATAGGAGAAGAGGGTTTAGGAGGAGACTCTTTGAGAAAGGGGGGAACTCTTTGGGAAAGATGTAAGGGGTATTTATTAGGGGATTTGAGTTGTTTAAGGGGGAAGATTATGGTGGGCAAGGGTTTTTTATGTTCTGTTTGAAATTTTTGCAACAATTTTTGTGAGGTGTTTGAGTTCCTAGTAGATTCTAGGAATTATGGGAGAGACAATTCACCTCTCAAACAGTGAATCAACTTGTATCTTGTCTTGCTTTGTTTGAAAATTAGTAAAAACATGTCTCTTTGTGTTATTTACGGATCTATTTGGAGTAAGTTGTTGTTTTTATATTGTTCTGTTTTGATTTGATCATCAAGTTCTATCAAATTGGTATGAGAGTAAGATTTGGGACATATGGCGTCGAAGTAAGTGGATGCTTTGGAAGAGAAACTAGAAGGAGAAGTTGATCAATTCAAATCTGAAGTTGAGGAAAGGGATTCATCCATGGAATGAAGTTTTCTAACCTAGAGGATATGATGAAGAAAATATTGGAGCGTCACACCCAAATGACAACATCAAATGCGAGAGGACCGGCCGGTGGCCAAGAAAGTGGGGGAAACCCTAATATCGGCACTGAGGGATGATCGAGAAGTAGAAATCTTGGGCGATAGGTAAAATATGTCACCTCTTGAACCGATAACCATAAGGGAAATGGGTGAATGATATAACATGAGAAGAAATTAAGAGGAAGAAACAAAGAGGGTTGATTTTGAGGAAGATGATATATATGAAAGGAGAAGAGGCATGAGAGAACCAACTCGATTGTGGAGGGAGTTCAAAAATAGTTTATTAGAACGTTTCTAAATCAGTCAGGAATGAGACTTTTACGAGCAATTCTTTGCTCTTGTTCAGGAAGGGGCAGTGAAGGATTATCGAGAGAGGTTTGAGTACTTCTCTAGCTGATTGAGAAAGTTTTCTGAGACGGTGTTCAAGGAGAATAACATGAAGGGACCCAAGCCAGAGATCAGGCCTGCTGTCCAGTTATTGAGGCCACGAGGGTTGGGAGAGGCTATAGAGCTAGCCCAGTTGGAGGACAAAAACACGCTTGAGAGAAGCAGCAATGGCAACAATTTGGGAGCTTCATACCGAAAAACGACTACTTTTTTGCACCAAAGGTACAACATGTGCCCATTTAAAGAGAAGTACCAAGGATAGGGGATTTGGAAACACGACCAGGGGAAAATTTCAAGCGATTGACTGAGGCAAAAGTTCAAGAGAAGCGGGCTAGGGGATTGTGTTTCCATTGTGATGAGAAATTTGTGCTGGGCCATCGCTACAAGGATTATTCGTTGCAGGTACTTATAGTTTGTGATGAGGAAGAGACTCTTGAGGAGGAGCATTTGCACCTAGACATAACGAAGATCTCCCTAAATTCAGTGGTGAGGTTTACCTCAAATCACAGCATAAAGGTGAGGGAACAGATAGGAGGAGAATAAGTGATAGTTCTGATGAACAATGGGGCAACCCACAACTTCATCTCCAACTAGGTGGTGGGATTAAGGCTGAAGCTAGTTGACACAAGCTGTTTTGGGGAGATGATGGGAGCAAGGAAGATGGAGAAGAGAGCTCCTAACCTCAGTCACTGTAACAGGTCTTGGCCAGTCTGCTATTGCTTGCATCTTATGCTGATCTACAGATATCTTCCCATCAGCAATCACATGCCCCAAAAATTTAACACTGTTCAACCAAAACTCACACTTAGAGAACTTAGCATACAAGTCATTATCTTTTAAGGTATACAATACTGACCTTAAATGATTTGCATGCATCCTTTCATCTGGAGAGTAAACAAGTATGTCATCTATGAATACAATCACGAATAGATCTAAAGAAGGCTTGAAAATTCTATTTATGATATCCATAAACACTGCAGGGGCATTTATTAAGCCAAAAGGCATCACTGTAAATTCAAAATGCCCGTATCTGACACTGAAATCAGTCTTTGCAATATCCTCTTCTCTAACCCTGAGCTGGTGGTACCCTGACCTCAAATCAATCTTGGGAAACACTGAAGCACCCTCCAACTGATCAAACAAATCATCTATCCTTAGGAGAGGATACTTATTCTTCACAGTCAATTTGTTCAGCTCTCTGTAATCTATACAAAGCCTTAGGCTTCCATCTTTCTTCTTCACAAACAGTACAGAAGCACCCCAAGGGAAGGTACTAGGCCTGATGAAACCCTTCTCAAGCAACTCTTGCAATTGCTCCTTCAACTCCTTAAGCTCCTTAATTGCCATTCTGTAAGGAGCCTTAGCAACAGGTTCAGCTCCTGCCACTAACTCAATAGAGAAATCTATTTCTCTACTTGGAGGTAAACCAGGTAGATCATCAGAAAACACCCTAGAAATTCCTGAATAATTAGGATGTCCTTCAACTCTCTTTCTTCTTTCTTCTCCTCCTTAACATAGGCCAAGAAGCCTTCACAACCTTTCATTAACATCTGAAAAGCCTTCAAGGATGACACAATCACTGCAGTTACTCCTATATCCCCTTGAAATTTGAACTTCTCCTCTCCTGACTTACAGAACTTAACCTCCTTTTTGTTACAATCTATAGTCACGAAATGACGAGATAACCAATCCATGCCTAAGATTGCATCAAATTCAGATAGAGATAAGACAATCAGATCAGCCTCAAAGTTCTTATCACAAATCCTCAACTTCACTAGACATCTCTGCTTAGCTTCCTACTGATTTTCCATTAGGCATTAGAACTGACAGAGTCTTAATCATAACAGTATGAAGCAAACTTGCAGATCTCACAAACTCTTCTGAAACAAAGGAGTGTGACGCTCTAGTATCAAAAAGGATTCTAACGGGTCTATCGCACATAAAGATTGTCCCTAAACATGAAGAATTACAGAATTCATTTACAAAACATGTCATTCATCATTTGTTCCTTTCATTTTCATTCATTGTTCATTCATATTCATAAAAAAATGAATGTATTACAATTAATTAAATTACGCACCTGTAGCCATATCAGGAGACCCCTTAGCTTCTTGCTGGGACAATCCATAGACTCGTGGCTGAACATTCTGACGAGTTTGACCTTGAGAAGGCACAGAAGCTGTAGACTCCACAGCACTTGGTCTACCAGCAGTCCTCTAAGTATTGTTGCCTGACCTCACCCCTGAAGCATATCTCTGTCTCAAAAGAGGACAAGACTTTGCCATGTGCCCAGGCTGATGACACTAGTAACAAGTATTAGTGCCTGAAAGGCACTCTCCCTTATGCACTCTCCCACTATTACTGCATATGGTAGCAGTTGAAGCACTGCTGTCAGAACCACTGGATCTGGGTTTCTTCCAAGTAGAAACCCCTGACTAAGAAGACTGAGTCATCTGGGAAGGCTTTGACCTGCCTTCTATCTTCATTTTCTGAAAATCACTCCTCTTCTAAGTTGCCTGTAAATCAATCTCAATCCTTCTGTCTCTTTCCACCAAAGTAGGATAATCTTCTATTCCAAAAGGAATGAGAGGCTGTCTTATCACATTCTTTAATCCATTCAGAAAACGGTGGCATTTCTCACCAGCATCAGGTATCATATGTGGGGCATACCTAGACAACATTATAAATTCTGCCTCGTACTGAGAAACAAATCGATCTCCCTGAATCAACCTGTTGAACTTATCCTGCATCTGTCTCCTGGCTGTCATAGGTACATCTCAACCTCTGAATACATTCACAAACTCCTCCCAGGAGACTTGACTGCTTGGTCTTCCTCCAAAAGTTTCTTCTAACTGACTCATCCACCACCTCTCAGCCTCGCCATCAAAAACATAAGCAGCCAGTGTAACTCTCCTATCCTCTAGGCAAGACATGCCCTCAAGGATCTTCTCAATCCGCATTAGCCAGTCCTCAGCTTCTATAGACTCACCACTTAAGAACAGTGGAGGCTTCATATCCTGAAACAGCTTCAGGTTCTCATCCAAAGTCTGTTTCCACTTTCACTACCACTGCCCTGATTTTGGGAAGGGAAGTCCTAATCATCTGAGTCATCGCTTCCATCATCTGAGCGAATGACTCCATAGTGTTGTTCCTCTGAGGTTCAGTTACTTCTGGTAGCTCCCTCCCTTCCTCCATATTAATGCCATCAGTGGCATTCTGCTCAGGATCCCTGTTCCTGAGATAATACACATCAATCATAAGGCGCATAATTCATAAAATTACACTTCCTACACATTCTAAGACTCATTCAATCATCCTATAGGCATCTGCCTAGGGTTGATGGTGACACTATAGGAGATCCAAGTGAAAGAGGATTTTCATCCCTTGGATTTAGGGAGCACAGATGTAATTTTGGGCATGAAATGGTTACAAACATTCGGAGAAACTAAGTTAGACATTTGGACTGGAAAGCATTAACTATGGATTCATGCTTAGAGGGAGGAAGGTGAGAACCAGAGGGGATCCTAGTTTGTCCAAAACTAGGGTTTCTCTCAAAACAATGGTAAGGGCAATCCAGGGAGCAGGTATGAGATTGCTGGTGGGGCTCCAGAGCCTCTAGGGAGGAAGTATGAGGAAAGATGAGGAGGTTCCAGAGATAGTCTAGCCACACCTACAATAATTTAGTGAGGAGCTCCAACAGCCTCAAGGCCTATCTCCCACAAGGGAGCATGAGCATGCCATCATCCTGAAGGAGAGGATATCCCCTATTAGTGTTCGACCCTATCGGTACCCACAAGTTTAGAAAGATGAAATTGAGAGATTGATCAAGGAGAAGTTGGAGGCCCAAATCATTCGTCCCTGTGTTAGTCCCTTCTCTTGTCATATGTTGTTGATGAAGAAGAAGGATAGTATTTGGATATTTTGTGTACAATATCGGGCTCTGAATAAGGAAACAGTGTTAAATAAGTTTCTTATATTGGTCATTGATGAGTTGTTGGATGAGTTATATGGAGCAATGATATTCTTCAAGATTGATCTGAAATCGAAATATCATCAGATTAGAATGCAGCCCATTGACATCCAAAAGACTGCTTTTAGGACTTATGAAGGCCACTACGAGTTCATAGTGATGCCTTTGGGCTAACCAACACCTCAGCTACCTTCCAATCACTTATGAACAAGATATTTCAACCTACCTCAACAAGTTTATATTGCTTTTCTTTAATGTTATTTTAGTATATAGACGGTCTGAGGCAGAGCATGTAAAACACATGAGGGTAATGTCAGTGACATTGAATGAGCATCAACTATATGCCAATTTGAATAAGTGTTCCTTTGCACGGCAGAGGGCGGAGTATTTGGGACATGTGGTATCCAAATCAGTAGTAGGTGCAGATCTTTCCAATATAGAGGCTATGTTGGAGTGGCCCTTACCCAAAACCCTAAAGAAGTTGAGAGCATTCTTGGGACTCATAGGAGATTATAGAAAATTTGTGAGGGGATATAATTCTATAACATGGCCATTGATAGAGCAACTGAAGAAGGATAGTTTCAAATGAAGGGTGGCAGCCACCCATGTATTTTAGCAACTGAAGAAAGCCATGACGAGTGTCCCTGTGTTATGACTGCCAAATTTCAGCCAGTCATTTGTAGTAGAGACTAATGCATCAGGTTATTGGTTAGGTGCAATTCTTATGCAGATTCAGAGAAACATAGCTTATTTCAGCCAAGTTTTGACTGTTAGGGTCAGGCTGAAATCAGTGTATGAAAGGGAGCTGATGGTGATAGTATTGCTAATACATAAGCAACGACCTCATTTGTTGGGATGACACTTCATATTTAGGACCGACCAGAGATGTTTAAAGTCTTGTTAGAGCAGAGGATGGTGACAGAGGAGCATCAGTGATGACTTTCCAAGTTGTTGGGTTATGACTTCGAGATCTAGTACAAGCCTGGGTAAGAAAATAAAGCAATAGATGCTTTCTCTAAGTGTACTGAAGACCCTCAGGTTATAGCTCTATCTATTCCCATGGTGGTGGATTGGGAGGCCTTGAAGCATGAGGGTGAGCAGGATGAAAGGCTAAGTAAGATCATAGGAGACTTGTTGCAGGACAAGGATAATCATCCAGGTTATTCTTTGATGGGTCAGAAGCTACTATACCAGGGATGGTTTCTACTTTTGAGGAAATCGACACACGTCCCTCATTTGTTGCAGGATTTCATGGCACAACTACTGGGGACCATTTAGGAGTTCAGAAGATATATCATAGACTGACAGCGAAGCTATACTGGGTGGGCATGCAGAAGGATATAGAGGAGTTAGTGGTCAGTTGTGATGTGTGTCAGAGACACAAATACAAAGCTATGGCTCCAAGTGATCTTCTACAGCAGTTAGCATGACCCGAGAAGGTGTGGGAAGATGTGACTATAGACTTCATTGAGGGACTACTTAGACCAGATGGGTTTAATGTGATTTTAGTGGTGGTGGACAGATTGAGCAAATATGCTCCTTTTGTTCCCTTATGCCACCCTTACACTGCGGTGCCAGTGGTAGCTGCATTCATTAGAGAGGTGGTTCATTTACATGACATACCTGAGTCCATTATGTCTGATTGGGATAAGGTCTTTCTGAGCCACTTCTAGAGGGAATTATTTAAGATGCACGGGACTATCTTGAAGAGGAGTACAGCTTACCACCCTTAGACGGATGGTCAGATGAAGGTGGTGAATCGTAGTGTGGAGACTTATCTTTGTTGCTTTGTATCATATACATCAAAAATGTGGGCAAATGATTAGCCTGGGCGGAATATTAGTATAACACTTCATATCATACAGCAGCCAAAACAACGCCATTTAAAATTCTATATGGGAGGAATCCACCTCATTTGATAAATTATGGGCATGACAACACGCCAGTGTCATCAGTGGAGCAATAATTAGGAGAAAGACACCAGTGGCAAAATTGAAGGATATACAGAGAGCACAACAAATCATGAAGAAGCAAACGGATGGACATAGGAGAGAGATGCAACTTAAGGTTGGGGACCTGGTTTATTTGAAGAACCGACCTTCAAGATAGAGGAATTTGACTCGATGAAGAAATGAGAAGCTCCCCCCACACTACTTTGGGCCCTACGAGGTAGTGGAGCGCATTGGCTTAGTAGCATATCACCTACGATTGCCACCAACCTCAGCCATCCATCCCGTATTTCATATATCACAATTGAGACGAGCCATCGGAAACCACACACCCTCGCCCGCACTACATGCCACAATATCATAGGATGTAGAGGTGATATTAGAACAATTGGAGGTGAAAGGGTTGCGCCAAGGAGATAACGGGATAAAGGAGATGCTGATCAAGTTGAAGGATTTACCAAAATATGAGGCGACATGGGAGTCTTACAGTACTATTCATAATCAATTTCCTTTTTTTGCACCTTGAGGACAAGTTGACGTTTTTGTAGGGGAGTATTGATGAGCTGCCCATATGGGGCCTAGGACCTCCATTATCACCTATAGGAGAAGAGGCCTTGGAGGAAACTCTTTTGAAAAGGGGGGAGGGAGACGCTTTGGGAAAGATGTAAGAGACATTTATTCGGGGATTTGAGCAGCTTAAGGGGGAAGATTATGGTGGGTTAAGATTTTTTATGTTATAAAAAAAAAAAGATTTTTTATGTTATGTTTCGAATTTCTGCAGTAGTTTTTGTGAGGTATTTAGGTTCCTAGTAGCATTTAGGAATTGTAGGAGAGACGATTCACCTCTCAAACAACGAATCAACTTGTATTTTGTCTTACTTTGCTTGGAAATTAGTAAAAACAACTTTCTACATGTTATTTTTGGATCTATTTGGAGTAAGTTACTATTTTTTATATTGTTTTGTGTTGTTTTGATCATCAAGTTCTATCATATTTACTTTGATCCCCTCTGGGGTAAGGATGAACCACAGAAATTTGTCAAAACCTGCATCAAAAGTACAATTTCATAGTTTAAATTACATATTCTACCTTTTCAGTTGGGCGAACATCTCCTTCAAGTTTTGGATTTGCAACTCCCATGACTTGCTCTTCTCTAACCCCACGAATACCTCAACATTCGATTCTTTTTGGTCTTTGAAAACTTGATCCATTATTCATTGGTAGGTTGTCCCTGTATTCTTCAACCCAAATGGTATCAACTTATGGTAATATAGACCTTCCCCCATTATCAATGATGTTTTATCATAGTTCGGGGTACATCTTTACTTAGTGGTAGTCGAAAAATGCATCAAGAAAGCTCTTGACCATAAATTCATCCGCTGAGTCGACCAATGAATTGATAGTTGGGAGGGGGTCCACATCAATATGGAATGTTGAGCTTAAGTCAGTGAAGTCTTAGCATGTTGAATTTAGGTAGGTCAAGTATACACATTCTCGATCCATTCAATCTGCCTAATGAATTTGACATCTAAGAGTTCTAGACTTCTTACTTTATAGGCTTGACTAGGATGACTACAGTCTTCCTAATTTTCTACTTAATGAGCATGGGAACATTCACATTGATAGGTGACCTCAATATCTCCCAGTGGCATATCAACAACAATCCAAACAAAAACACAAACATCGCCCCCGAGAGCTTGGATTATTTCATAACAATGTTTCAAGCCAAAGGTCAAACTTATTATGAGCATTTGTTTAGGGACGAATTCTATCAATTAGAACTCCAAATCAATGTTTCTTCAACCTTAATCCTCTCTCTACTTTGAGTTGCATCCACTGGACTCATCACTTTCCCAGAACCTTTAGGTAGCAAGATTGTGATTGGATAAAGTTTCCTTTTACTATTATCTCCTTACCTCTATTTGGGAATTTGATCGCCAAATGATATGACAAGACAACTGCCTTGAAGGTTTTCATGAGTGGTCACTTGAAGGTAGTGTTATAGGTGGGGAGCACAACCATCACTATTAAGTTGACCATTGTCATACATTGGCGTTCAACCTCGCCCCAGATTATGACATAGCAATCATCCTTTTGATCACTCATCATTCTACTAGGAAACCATAGAGCGAACCAACATTGAGGGTGAGCTGGAAAGCAACGAGATTCATCTAATCAAAATAGATTTAAAAATATATTAATGAAGCTCCCACTGACAATAAGAATGTTGTTGATTTAGAAACTGGCGATCAATATGGTGACCACCATAGCATCATTAAGGGGATACCACTTGTCAGCTTGTTCACTTTAGTGATGGTAACCGAAGCGACCTTGGCTGCAATCATTAGGGTAAGTTGCCGAGTTAACATATCTCAAACGAGATCGCTTGAAACTTGATCGTTAGGATGCCTTAGCACCATCTCCTCTAAGGATAACAGGCATTGTCCCAATAATCTGGATAGTCCGAGCAAAAACTATCTTATTACCTTGATCTTCTGCAGGTGCCTTCCATACTCACCAGCCAGAGCCTGCTAGAACAAGTTCCTTTAGTTTTTTGTCTTTTATCGATTCCTCCACAAGGCTCATGAGGTGTAAGACTCAATATTATGCCTGTGGACTTGTGAAACGTGCAAATTTTGGAAGTGTCCCAAGCAGGGTGATTGCCTTTATAGGTGTTGGGCGCATAAAGAAGGCAGGTCCACAATACTCAGTGGTCTTGCTAGCAGTGACACTATACACTGGCCTAGGTGATCTCGTTCTTGCTGCAAGCATTGCCTTCTTGCCACATTGTGTGCCCACAACCATTTGTTGGAGGTGATCCCATATTGCTAGAAGCTTTTAGGGGCTAGAAGCCAAGGAAGAATTGAATGTACTATTGTATTCTTCAACATATGGCTATTTGTGAGTTCAAACAACCAATATTTGTTGTTGTAGGCTAAGCACATACCTGAATGGCCCTTCCCCAGGCCTCGAGTCAAAGAGGCATGTGCAATTACCAATGTAAATCATTAACTTCTAACATCTCCTTTTGGAATCTAACGATGAGGCTCCTCAGAGACTTTCATGGTTCCTGCCTCATCTTTAAGAGATCATGTGAGCTGTTGAGAGGCCTTGGAGCACCTTGCGAATTGCATGATGAATATCCTATTAAACTTGGAGAAAGATGTAACAACGTATAATGGCATGTGGGAAAATCATGTGGAAAATAATAGTTAGTATATAAGCAAGTTTGTCATCTCGAAGTATGCAATGTGACAAGCAGGGTTAAATCTTCCCAGGTATGACTCCATGTGCTTTGTGGGTAGCTTCGCCTCTATAATCTCCCTAAAAAATGCATTAGTCAATTCTGACTCACTTCTTCACTCACCTGAGAGGAGCAGTGTACCCTTCATCACTAGTCTAAATATAGCTCCGTTCAACAAGTGTTGAAGTCAACACTCAGGAGTTGGATCGCCTTCAACGGGTTGCTAAGTCAGTGGATCCCTCTAGGTTCTCACTCTTGGGGCATCCCTTGAACTTGCCACAATGCCTCTTGGAGTATTTGGTGAGCCTTCTTCCATATCTATTAAATCACGATGAGTTGTGAAGTTCTGGTTCTATATGTTTACGGATGACACCTAGTAATGTTACTCTTCACACAATGCTTATCTTTTGGTCACGCACATCAATGCATGTGCACTGTTAAATCCAAATTCATCCATGGGCAACACTTGACCCTACGAACAAGTCTGGCTAGAGCAAGACAACAAGAGGGAGAGTGAGTATGGAGAGCCTAATGACCCCTCATTTATAGAGTTAGGAGAGCAAGGAAATCAAATAATCCCTGTGAAAAATAGAAATGGCATGAAATTTAAAAAAATGATGATCCCTCAACTGTAGAGTTAAGAGAGCTATAATAAAAATTGTACCTACAAAAATTAGAGAAATAATAGATGATTGGATAATTATAGACTAGTACAAATAACTGGACAGAGTCAAAATGTGCACACATGGCAATTTATCTTTGATGTGGCTTGAGATGTTCTTTGGTGAGCCCCTTGGGTGTGTCCTGGAGGGTGGGATCAATACCTTGGGCAAGTTAGCAAAGGAAGGTGCCCTAAAAAAGTGACGAGTGTGGTAATAAGCTAGGGACAAGTAGGGGTGTTAATTCAGATCAATGGGTCGGGTTCTAGTCGAACACGACTTGACTCGGTTGTAAACGGGTTGACCCTAGCCTGGCCCGATTTTATAAACAGGTCAGGATTCTTAACCCAGACCCGACCCGTGCGGGTTACTGGTTGACCCGACACGACCCGACAACTGTTTTTTTTTTTTTTTAATTCTGGTTTAAACGGACAGGCAAGCTTGCTGGATTGGGCAGCCAGGCCAATGTGAGCTAGGGGCGAGGCGGCGGGCGACCAGATTGAGCCTTCAAGGCCCTCATGCAATCGTGTGGCCGGATTGGGTCGAGGCGGGCGTGCTGGATTGGTTCAAGGCGGGCATGCCGGATTTGGTCAAGACGATAGTCGAGGGCTCGAGGCAGCGGCGCAGCGCGACAGGCTGGGCGGAATCGCTAGAGTCCGGACAGCGCAGCAATGACGCGACTCACGAGTGACGCGATTGATTTATGTCCAATCCCGCTGAGGCACTGAGGCTCTGACAAATCTGGCGCGGTGCAGTCTCGATTCCCCCCAAGCGAAAAAAATTAAAACGGGCAGAGCAATCCAGGTCAATCTCGAGTTATCGGGTTAACCCGGAACCGACCCATTTTTTAAATGGGTCAAAATTTGAAACTGGAACCAGACCCATTTATTAAACGAGT
Organism: Dendrobium catenatum; assembly: GCF_001605985.2. Lineage (NCBI taxonomy): Eukaryota > Viridiplantae > Streptophyta > Magnoliopsida > Asparagales > Orchidaceae > Dendrobium > Dendrobium catenatum. The sequence goes on along the minus strand of NW_021318822.1, from coordinate 157,967 downwards.
CGACCCTAACCCGTATTTTTCGGATTGGGTTCAGGTCGGGTTGTCAGGTCATGTCAATAATTGCATTTTGCAAGTTTTCTGGCCAAACTCGCTTAGAACATGTGCATCCCAGTTAGACTTTTTGAGGGATAATGTGAGATTCATTGGGGCAAATATTTGTCTATTTCTAAACTTCTATGAATGCTCCTTGGGGCGAAGCTCATTTTGGTCAAGTGTGTCTCTTGACTAAGTTCTTTATGGGCGGAACCTGGTTGGTACCTACGAGTTACTCGTATTGGTATGTATGAACATACATCAATAATTTCATATTTGATGAGCTTGATGATATCTCGTGGGATTGGAAATTCGAAGCCATGCCACGAAAAATTTCAAAACTTGCAAAATGCATTGAGTATCCAACTCGTACTCGCTGAATTCAAAGAATATATGGATTTAACTATATATTAAATATGCAGGCAATTCCAAACAAAACGACATTCAAAAAAATATGTATTGGGCAGAATTCCTAAGAAGTCTAAATAATCCAATTTGCAATACTTCAGTTAAGCTAAAATACCGGTTGAGGGGGCTGGATGCTGGTTGTTCCTTCAAAATCAGTAGAGGTGTCAACAGGACGAGCAGGATAATTGATAATTTTCTCTCCAGGTTGTATTGGTACCAGAGCACTGATAATGTACATAAAAAATGTCAAATATAAAGTCAGAAGGATGCTTGAAATGTCAACGATGACAGCTCATATATTTTATGCACAGGAAGAAATAAACAATAAAACTCCAAGCTTCTTCAAAAAATTTTATATAGAGAACTGCAAACCTACTCCATTTTACAAGAAAAAAGCAAAGTATAACAGTGGCTTACTTCCGACCGGGTAGAGGATCAATTCGAAAGTACCTGAACAAAGATAACAAAAAATCTTTAGGACAAGCAAACAAGTTTATGGTGTACCCATTAATCAACAAATTTTCATATATCACCTAACGTTTCCTAAATGACCCGTTAGAACATATGGCATAAGTAAGAAAATACAAATCAAGCACAGATCACAATTACACTAGTAATCATAGCTCATAAGAAAGTAATATGAATGCCACTATGAGAAATTATTAAATAGGAGTGTTAAGAAAGAAATTATTTTAGAAAAATATGGTGAACAAAATAAATATGTATTATAAATTGATCAATAAAGTAAAGTTGAGTTGGCTTTGAAGAAAATCTATAAAGTAGACTTTAGGTTCAAATAAAATTCTTGATGGGAATTGGAGAGTTATAGGAGAGATACTATAGAGATTTGATTAAAATAAATTTTCGATGAAATTTTTAAGGCTAAGATGATGTCAAATAATCTGACAAAAAACGTATTAGTACTAAAATCTAAAAACATAAGAGATGTTCAAAATTGTGATTATTATAGAAGGACAAAACCTAATGAGTAAAAAAAAAGTTATGATGCCCCAAATTAATGGAACATAGACTTGAGAAAAAACTATACAAGCTCACAGGTAGGACGTGCAGGCAGCGGAGGCGATGATCTCACTTGAGCGCACATAAATCAAAGCAATCTGGTTTGTAACTATCGAGCCATGCAGAGTGTGGCTGACAGGAGGATTATGGTCAAAAAGACGCAGACTCGCACAACAACGTTACTTGTATAAGCAATTAGACAAACGAAGTTGGCAAAGGTTGGTTGTTCATGTATAGGAGCAACGCACGTGGGAAAGAGGTATGGTTGCGGAAGACAGAGCCGAAAGGATTAGGGCTACGGGCTGATCGACGAAGGCAGATAGCAAGACTTAGGGGAATTGAAAGTGTCAGTTCATTTGTTTTGTTTCTTCGTATATTTATTGATCGAATATTTGTAATTGTGAAGTTTCCGAAGCATTGCTTCTGTTCATTGGACTTCTGCAGTGGTATATTGGTTTCAAATCTTCCCTCCTTTTTATTTTATTTTATTTTATCTTATTTTATTTTAGTCAACAACTTGCCTCCCAACAAAATTCTTGGGTGATTTCACACAAGGAATTCATTGCAGTTGTTTGTCATATGATTTTCATAGTTCTTCTTTAATCCTTTTAGGTTATAATGTTAGATTGGAAGAGACCTTGTTTGCTACCAAGATTGGAGCCTTCAAAGGAAGATATTTGGAAAGAGATTGATGCATGCGATCTTTCTCAATCGGCTTCTATTTCTCATCAATTAGAACATCAACTTGCCAATGGCAAGTTGTGTTTTGGAAGGGCGCCTGAAACTTTGAAATCAGCGAAGGAAGAGGAGGAAAAAAGAAGGAATAAGGGGAAAGAGGCTAGGAATTAGATAAGGAATCTAGATTGAATGAAGAGAAATACAGTTGAGGTAAAATTCCTTTTTTATGTTTATCATAAATTGATTTCTAAGTTAAGAATTATTTATAAATTTTGAAATAATTGTTATTTAGTTTGTCTATAAGATAAAAAGAGGTCTAAGTATTCTAAGGGATCAAATCCATGGTGTTAACCTAGAAAATGAGGTGAGATGCCCAATCTCTAATTCAAGACGTAACAAATTTTTTTAAATCTAACTTTTATAGTATTTCTTCATATTAATCATGAGATGAAATCATAAGATGAGAATTCTAGCAACAAGAAGAATTTTAGTTTCATAGTCGCATCCTCATAATGAATTTATGCTATATGTACAATATTTTCAAGTTCATGATTATTGTGTATTATTACATGATATTCTTAACATTTGTTATACTAGTTTGGTTGTCATTGAGAAAAATTATACTATGAGGGTTAGGACAGCAAGTGAGGACAAGCGTAAGGAAGGCAAAAGATCAAACGAGATAAGTCTTAGTAGAGACCGTACAAGAGGTACTCGATTCTATGTTTTAAAAAGCTGGAATTTTTAGATCCAACCTTGAAGGAGGGGCTATGAACGTGCTAAAGCCTATAGGCATCATATGACTTTTCTAAAATAGTGTAGATAAATAAAATAAGAAACAAGAGAAAATACCTAAAAGATTTCATATAGTAAATTGCATAGTTTTATACATTTATCATTACAATTTATTTATTTTTTCTTTTGTGAATTATACATGTATACCGCTTATGACTCTTATATTAGTTTGAAATATTAGCATACATGTTAATTACTTCTTGTTCTGGTATGAAGATTGTATATTTCATTGAGCATTTAGCTCACTAATTGATATAGTATAGGAAGGAAAATGAGCCAATGAGGCTTTAGGCAAGAGTTTGGCTGTCCCGTGTACATAATTGTTTTGGGTGTAGATAGAAGTCTAATAAGTAAGTTGTAGATTAAAGCTTTTGGGTATGTAAAATTTTAATTAAAATTTTTAATAAAGCTCTATACTTTATTTTGATGTATATTATGCATGCTTCCAAACATGAAATCATGAGGTATAATTCTACGACTGAAACATATTTGTGCTGGGATAGTCCAAATAGATTAATTTCTTACTCACTCGATCCTAATGAATGTAGTTCAGGATGGATGCTAGTGAGAAATGTATTTTTCTGTATTTTCCTTCTCTATTACACCTCAGGTTAACTGAGGAGGGTCAAAATGGGGTGTGACATATTCAAACATTTTCACATATATACACGTTTCACATTTTATCTCTAAGAGTAAAGCCACACATCCACCTTAGCATCCCTATATATGCAACACTTAACTTTATGCTTTTCTTTTAATGGTAAACATTCTGCAAAATAAAGCATTGCAGGTCTCACCACCATTTTATAGAATTTCCTTTAAGTTTATAGGGGTACTTTTCTATCACAAATTAGGCCCGAGGCATTCCTCCACTTCAACTATTCAACTTGAATTATACAAATAATATTCACATCTATTTCACCATTACTTTGAACAAAAGACCCCGGATATCTAAAACATGTACTCTTTTTAATGACTTGATCATCCAAAATCACAATCCACCCACTAGATCTATAACTCAAGGTTCTAAAAAACTATATCAAACATAAAACCAGAAGAAGAAATTCAAGATTCAAATATTCAACAGGAGTTGAACTAGATGATGTAATAAATATGAAATTTATTTAAATAAAATTTAAATAATAGAATAATCATTAATAATATAATTTTTTTACTAAAAAATAAAGTGAGTTCATACATTAACAATATCTTATGTAGTTTTAAATTTAAACATCTTTAATCTTTAAATTTAATTCACATTTAACATAAATTTAGTTTACATTAAATTTATAAATTTAATATAAGTTATTATCAATTTATTTTACATGTTTAGATATAATTTACACCTATAGATTATATATTAAATTCATATTATAAATTTACATCTATAAATTATTAATATTAAATCATTTATTATTAAAAATTAATTAATTAATATTTTATAGAATATCTTGCAAATGTCTAGTGAGAACATCCATGATTAAAGAAAAAAGATATGGGCTTAAGGCTGATCCTTGATGTAACCCAATCGAAATAAGGAAATACTTGGTCAAACCACCTTGTGTTTGAACACAAGTAATAGCTCCTGCATACATATCTTTAATGATTTGAATATAAACATTATTGACTCCTTTCTTTTCAAGAACTCTCCATAACACTTCTCTTGGAAGTTTATCATATGCTTTTTCTAAATCAATAAATATCAAATGTAGATCATCCTTATTTTCTCTATATTTCTCCATCAAACCTCTTAGGGTGCGTTTGGGACGGCTATAGTTGTCGGTAAAGCAGGTTGTGAAAGTGTTATATATAAAGCTGCTTTCTAAAGTTGCTGTATAAAAATCATTATATTTTGTTTGGATAGTATAACTGTAGAGCTGCTGTGCTGCAGCTGCATGGGAACAAATTTACGTTCGTATCCTTATACATATAGAGAGAAAATAAAATTTTTTAAAATATAATTTTTTTCTTAGCCTCTTCTAATAATTCAGTTTTCTCTTTGACAAGGGAATTTTTAGCTTTGGAAGATGGTTAGCCACACCCAAACCTTTGCGCATAAATTGTAACATAAGTCAAAAAATTACCATTTGCAGGTGGTTACATGCGATTACTTCGCAAAACTAAAAAAAATTGACAAACAAAAATTCTGAAACAAGATCCAACATAAACTTCAACAACACATAAAGGACGTGCATTATATCAAAGTAAATAAGGTAAGGAGAAATCCACAAATTACTATCATGGTTAACAATAAAACTGTGCATAAAAACGTGAGAGACTAGTAACAAAACAATCAGGTCCTTATTGTTGAGCACACTGCACTCTGAGCACCACCATGCATGTCCTCGTCCTCATCATATGCCTCTTGAGCTTGAGTTTGCTGCTTCATCCTCATCTCCTTCTCCACGTTCACATCATGCAATGTCGTCTCTTCGCACTCGTCAAGCTCCATGTCTGTAAGCTAAGTTTGAGTCTTTGCAGGAAGAATTACCTTGAGAGCTTTGCACTGGTCTGGATTCAGCGAGTCCGGGAAATAATAATAGGTTTAGGGACAATAAAGTTTAACCATAGAGTAAATACTTTTCTTCAAGAAAATTAATCCTACCAGCATTCTTCTATCATGTCGCAAAGGGGCTTATTGAGCTTGTCTGATTATCTTATTCCCAGCCACATGAAAGAACGCACTATGCCTGAAGAAATTCATCATTTTTATTTTTGAATCGAGGTCAATGCTTGGGGTAATATCTAATGTCTACTGCATATGGTGTAACCATCTCTCTGCAGCTTGATGAGTATCAGGAAATGGACGATGGCGCCCAATTAGGGAAGAATGGCCTTTTCTTTGGGAGTTAAGAGGAGGCCTCCCATTCTCTGCACAAAGAAGTCATACTGACTCCGAATCGCATCCTCCTTCCTCGACCATGTGAAGATCGATCGGAACCACTCCTCGTCATCATAAACCCTGTGTAGAAATTAGTGGACAGGTCAAGAAAAGGCTTAATGTCGCCGCCAAGAGCATTGAAGACATTGGTTTCGTCGATCGCAAAGGCGTCGCTCGCCGCGACGCCACTCCACACCAACGCTTTCTCCTGCAATGACTGCATCTCCTCTGTGACGTCTGCGATGGCCAAAAATTGTAGACAGAAGCGGTGTTGAAGGCTTCGGACGACGGTCGCGAATATTTGCAGGGGAGAATTTACATCATTTTTCAAGGAAAGCAGCGGACCGCGGGAGACCGCGAGAGATAGTGAAAGGTCTCGGAAAGCAACTAGGTGCCGCAAATTTTTTCTGACGCGGTTGTGCCGCAATGCCCCAAACATGAATTTAATATTTTTTTTATAAAGCAAAGCAACAGTGCCGCCGTCCCAGACATACCCTTAATAAATGTATAGATTCCATAGTCGACCTACCCGGCATGAATCCAAATTGATTTTGAGAAACATTAGTATCACGCCGCAACCTATGCTCCATAACTTGCTCCCATAGTTTTAAAGTATGACACATTAACTTAATACCTCTATAATTCGCACAATCATGTGCATCACCTTTATTCTTAAAAATAGGAATTAACACACTCATTCTCCACTCATCTGGCATCTTCTTAGTCTTCAAAATAGTATTAAAAAGTTTAGTAAGCCATGAAATTCCTTCATCTCCTAAGCATTTCCACACGTTTATTGGAATATCATCAGGTCCAACAGCTTTTCCACCCTTCATTCTATTTAAAACCTCTCTAACTTCAGTTTTACTAATACACCGATAAAAACAGAAATCTTTATTATCATTTAGGGTGCTAAGGTCACTATAGTCAATCTTATTATCACAATCTTCATTAAAAAGTTTAGCAAAATATCTCATCCATCTTTGTTGAATATCATCTTCTAAGAAAAATATTTTTTGATCTTCATCCTTAATACACTTCACTTGAACTAAATCCTTACTACTCCTATCTCTTTGTTTGGCTAACTTATACATATATCTTTCTCCCTCTTTAGTATCCAATCTATTATATAAATCACTAAAGGAGAACGAGGCTTTGACGTCGGCTTGAGGTCGGGAGAGGGCAGTGGAGATCGGGATTTGGTGGAGCTCGATCGACTCTGGTCGTGGAAGCAGCGGGAGAGGAGTCGTGCGAGAGTGTCGTGTGTGGAGAGGGAATGGAAGAAGCAGCCGTGTAAGAGAGCCCGCGGCTTCTATTTAACGACGCCCGTGGTCGTTCGATCGAGGCGAGGTCGCAGGAAATCTGGGAAGAGACACGAGTCCAGCAGCTTCAGCAGGATTTCGGGCGGGATTTCAGGATGCGACTCAAACGGCGCTGCGTACACAGGGATTCAGTGGGATTTCAGCACGATTTTGAGGATCCGATGGGTATGAGATTCATACGGGATTTCTACTGTGCTTTCTTCTTTACCTGTTTCCTTTGGTTATAACATAAGAGTCAACAATAACATTATCCTTTAAACTCTTATCTATAATAACACCTATACCATTTCTAGTACGACTCCTACCCGAATACCAAAGTTTAAATCCTAAACTATCAATTTCCTTAGCCTTCTCTCCAACCCACTTAGTTTCCTGAATGCACAAAATATTTAACTTCTTATGAATCATAATATCTATTAATTCTATTAATTTTCCTATAAGGGAACCTATATTCCAAGTTCCTATCATAATTTTAATTTTATGGACTAGCTTCTTTGCCCACATTCGCCCTTGATGTGGGAACCCTTGCCTATTTAACACTGCACCCGGGCGCCGGTGCAGCGGCCCTTGCACACTTGTCAATGTATTCAGGCCATACAGCGCGTCGCTTCCAAAGGACGCCCTAGTATTAACACAATTTCTTAAAGGATTCATGTCATTACTGTTCGCAAATTTTACGCTGGTTGTCAACTACCTAACGCAACCCTCCACTTTTCTCATCCAGGACTTGGCACCTGGCAACGACAGTGTTAAAACATCATTACAACATCAATATTTCAAAATCATCTCAACATGAAAATCCAATGTTGTCATGATATTGATGTTCGATGATAAAAATTTCTAAACCCACAACTTGACATCTCATCTTTGTCTAACATCGTCTTAACATCAACAACCAACGTCATCTCAACATTGATGACAGACGCCCTCTTGACATTGACACTCAATGCTTACTTCATAACATCAACGTTCGACTCTTGACAGCATTGTCCTCTATGCCTGATACATGGCATCGACGCTCGACTCTCGACATTCCTAATATTAATCATTTTAAGCACAAATTCTAGTTAAATGACTTTTTTTTTAAATTATTTTTAATATTATACTTATTCAATTTTTATACACTATCTTTAAAATATAAAAATTATAATGTCGTGTTCAATCCGAGTCCATGTCCTATATTTTCAAAAATTGATATGCCCTATAAACATATTGTGTCGTATCTGTGTCGTCATATCCGTGTTTGTGCATCATAGCTCTAGTCTTTTCAATTAGAAGAATATCATCAGCAAAAAGCATACACCAAGGTACAACCTCTTGAAAATGTCTAGTAAGAACCTCCATGACTAAAGCAAAAAAGATATGGGCTTAAAGCAGATCATTGATGTAATCCTACTGAAATAGGAAAACACAGTTAGCATAATAATAGTTTTATACGCAAAGCAACTAGCTTTGCTTTACTAAATTATCTAGAAAATGATGTTCCAGAGCAAATAAGGTTATGAAGAGTAACGTTAAACCTCAAATTTCATTTTCTACTTATATTTACCATTGAAACCAGTCCTAAGCTATGGCATTAGAAATATGCACTATGATTCAAAATCAACAATTAGAGGAATACTATACTATCAAAAAGAAAAGCTTATCATCGGCCAAGCTAAAAATGGCAAAGCGGATAAAAAAAAAATCAGACCCAAATAAATCCTTTTACAAAAGCAAAATTAAAAGTATGAGGGCCCATTTCCGACATTTCTTTAGCATTTAGGAACATGTTTGGGAGTACTTCTAATCAAAAAGCATTTTCGCAGGATGTAATAGCATCCCAATGCTTCAAGATCTTTTACATTCATAACGAATATTAATCATTTAAAATACTGAAAAAATATATTGAATATTCAGATGTAATCAACCAACTGATAAGTATTTAAAAGTTCCAGCAATACAAGTGCGTATGAATTTTGCAGAACATAAAAGAGTCTCTACCAGTTGTCGCTAACATCTGCTTACATTCATATGGAAAGGTAAATCCAGTGGCATTACATGCAACATCCAAGAAAAAGAGAAATAAATAGTGAAGGATTATGAACATTACTCGTGCTCCAATGCCTGTGCAGCAGTTATACGTTTCTGCGGATCATATCTGCATACCAAGTGTTTTGTGATTAACCAAGGATGCATTAAACATAAAGTAGATTTAAATTTTGCAATCATTAAACATGCCCACAGAAAACACAATGAACTTTATTGATTCAAGAAGAATATTTTATGTATGTGATATTAAGTGCAATGGTCGGCTACAGTATGAAACAAAAGAACAATGAACATTCTGCAAATAGTCACACTAGATTTTCCAAGTTTTCCTGCCAACCAACCAAAAGCTTGGACAGAGTCAAAAGATGTGGATAAGTATGAGAGATGAAAAGAGAAATTCAATTTTTGTATGAAAATGAGAAAGATGCCAATCTTTCTACAAAGTTTACCAAGGAAAAAAAATCTAAACAGACCAAAAGATAATTCAGGAGAGATGAATGTGAATATTAAATATCCTTTTCTAAGAAAGATGAATGTGAATCTATCTTTTTTTTTTTCTAACTTCATGTTTTACTGGCATTCAATGTAAATCTAATATCACATATCCAAATGAAGCAAAAAGTATAAGCAAAAACAGTCATATTTTATAGCAGAGAAATAGGAAACATGGGACTTCTCAAAATAAAATGCCTACATAGATAAAGTCACACTCAAAAAGGGTTATGATTATTCAAATAAGTGCTAGGTGATTGGGAAGCAACGTAGTTACTTTACTTCATTCCTTTTGTTTTTTCCTTACAAAAAGATACCAATATGGACATATGGATCGTTTTTTTTTTTAAAGGACATATGGATGCTGATGAAATATGTATTAAGATCTAGAGTGATGTGAAACCAAATAGGAATTGCGCATAGAAATTTATAACGATTGAATTAGGCATCGTAACTTCAACTAATGTTTCACTTTTGAAAAGATTTTACGAATTTAAATTTTTTAAATTGATATGTCAAGTAACCACACAATACAAGATCAAGATTTCAAAATAATATCAATTATATAATGAAAACGATAGTGCAAGAAACTAACAATCCATGACATAACAAATAGAAAAGTCACCTCGAGTTTCCCTCACTCACACTTTTTAAGGGTTAGCGGAAGAAGAGTCGCCACAATCTGGAAGATGTCAACACGAAGGAGAGGAAGCCGAGGGTAGAGATCCAACGAAAGTTAGCCGGATGAGGGGTTATGTGTAGACGACCGGTGATCCGCCAACATCCGGAGGAAAGATGCTCCTCGAAGGAAGGGGCTAATGTAAATATAATTCGTTTGATGTATCCTTCGACGGTTTCGTCAACCTCCAAGTTCAAATCGAAGAATGTTTGTCCTTCCTTGATTATCATAAACAAACTCGTGATCAACGTCGGGATAGACCATGCACTAGTGGGACGTTGGAAGAGAGATGCTTGACTTCTTCTCTTGCAAGAGAGCTCATGAGATTTGGGGAATTCCAAGAGGGTGGACAAGGGGGAGGGCCGGCCAAGGGTAGAGGGAATTAGGATTGTGTTGGGTCTAGGGTTTGAGTTATGGAAAGACAATTAAATCTGAATTTAATTTCAGATTTAATTAAATGGAGAGGGAATAGAATTCAATTTCAAATTCAAATAAGGGTTAATGGGTCAATAGGCAAGAGGGGGGGATTTGTCCAATGAAGGGGCCGGCAACATGTAGTGAGGAGGAGAAGATTGGGGAGGGATTTATGAGCTTCCTAATTTACTATTCTAAATTAGGGATTAATCCAATTTAATTTAAAATTAAATTGAATCAAATCTAGGAACTTTCCTAATTTAGTTTTCTTAATTTGGAAAGTATTTGAAATTCAAATTTAATTGAATATTTTTCCAAATTAATTTTGCTAGTTTAGGAAGGTATTAATGATGATTGAAATCATCATCAAGGGGCTAGGAAGAGGTGGCCGGCGGAGGGGCTTGGGTTGGCAAGGTTGGCGGCCAGGTTTGTGGGGGAGAGTGACCGGCAGCTTGGAGTGGGAGGCGGGTTGGCCGGCGGTTTAGGGGAAATTTGGCAAGGGGGGCATACGGTTGGGGAGGTGGGTTGGGTTGGCCGGCGGCGGGGGAAGGGGAGTGGGTTGGCCGGTGTGAAGGGGAAGAATGACGACAGACCATGAGTCCAGGAATCCATCGGCTGACGGGTGTTACAAGGCCCTCTCCTAGGGTTTCTCCTCTCAAAACTCACAAAGAGATCAAACAAGAAAAGCTGAAATTTCATTCATCATCCAAATACAAGACCAATGACCTAATATTTAAGCCTCAAAGAAAAAAAGAAAAGAAAACGACTAACATGCCCATGGGGCTACAACTCAAGTCAACACACAAGGGTACAAACAATAATAAAAAAAATCTGAACTAATACATAAATATATCAAATATATAAACTTCTTATCGTAGCCGTCGATCTACGATACTTCCGACAGTAGACATTCCGGAATCTCCTACTGATGTCCTCATCATTGGGCTTGCTAAACCTTTGCAATGAGATGCACAAAAATTCAGGCAAAAAAAATCCATAAGACAAATTATTTTAATTTTGACAACTTTTTTCTTCTTCAAATGAAGCCAGAAATGTTAAGAAATGCTCAAAGATAATTAACAGACTGCTACTAGGCATAATGCATGAAAATTCAGAATCATAAAATCATACAATAAATTAAAAATAATGTCACCTCAATTGAATTAAACTTAAACTAAAGTCCAATAAACGTGCAAACCGTATTGAAATTTGAGAATAGAAATAAGATAGAAATAAAAGAAGCCATAAATCAAGCCTCCAATCTGTACAAAGAAATGGCATCCCTCAAAAATCTCAAATTCCTAACTTGAACTAAGATGAGAATAGAAGGAATTGGCTCCAACTAGAAATTTATTCAAAAATATTTAATTAACACTTTAAATGCCTCGGACTGCTTCCTAGAATCACGAAGTATTCTCAATTGTACAATTAAAAAAACAAATTGAAGTCAATAATCCCAACTCTTGAAGACATAACTCCTATTATGAAATTGCATGGGAGATAAGCATCCAATAGATTGTTTAGCCAACAAAGCCTACAAAACACTTGATCAAACCAAGGAAAAGAAACCTCCGATATTACTTTAACCACAACACAGAAGATTGTTCATCCTTGTTAAAGCCCAAAAAACAACAATGGCCAGAGAATCATTGGCCAAACCCGCACGACTTTAATGAAACTTGATGGATTTAAGAAGTGTAGGAACATCCTACCACAAAAAGTATAGCCAAAAACTCCAAAGTGCATTCGCAAAACAGGTCACAGAGAAGAACATAGTTAAAGAGAGGATTCTGCATCAGATGGGCCTGTCTTTATATGTTAAAAAACTTTTTATTAGCATAAATTGGGCTTTGGTTAATGCTTGTTATTGATTTAATCAACAGTAGTTTTCTTGCGAGGCACAAGGAGGTCATATAAAAGAGTACAAGCTATAAAATTAGCAAATAAAATATGAAAAATCATAGTAATCACAAAATATACCATTTATAGAGTAGTTTATGGTTTGTCCTGCAACAATGATCCATCCTCATAAAAATCATATGATGCAACAGAAGTTAAAAGGATTCCATTTCCAGGGGCTGTGGTGCTTTTTGGCCTTTATATTTCTCAAGGTTGTTTTTATGTAACTATAGCAATCTTCTTTACGTTAGTGCTTTGGCTGCTGATTCTCAGGACTTTAGCAATCAGCGATCTTTCCTACGGGATTATAACAATCAGCGGAATTGTAACAATCAATGGCTTTCATACGTTGATCCCTTGAATTGGGACTATAGCATGTGCAAATTTTTTTGTTTACTATTCTGGAAAGTCTGAGAACTATTTTTTCCCATAAAAATATGGGAATTTTATAAAATCCAAGTTACGAATTGGAACTTCTATTTAACTAAACCTTTATAGATTCTGAAAAGTTACATACATGATCTTTTGTGTTACATATAGGATCGCGGGTCATGTAAAAAGCAATGAGAATTGAGCATTGAAATAACATTTTAGTTTTCCTCAATTTTTATTTACATGAATACTAAGATAGGTTTCAGAAGTTTGTGGCCAAATACTATTTTTCACCATTATTTGTTTCATTAAAAGTCTTTGATAGGGCTAAAATTTCAGCGCAAAGATGAAAAATTGCTTAAAGATTGAATCAATTTTGGCTTAGAATGAGCTTAAATCGAGCTAAATGAGCTGTGCCATGAAAAAATTTTTGGCTTAGCCTGATCATTGAGTCTATTTTTAGTTGGGTATATATGTATTTGTGTTTTATTATTAAAAATATACATAAATGCATTAAATATTTTTTTAATTTTTAAGAAGGGAAAAAAGCAAATGAGCCTGATTTGAGTCAAATCAGCTCAAAATTGAATCTCATTTGATCCAAAAAATTAATTTTGACCCAACTTATATATATTTCAATCAAGACTAGATCAACTTGAATAGGATGGTTCTCACTCCTAGTCCTAGGAAGAGATTAATGTTGCGTCCATGGGATCATATGACTAATGTGTGACACATTATTGATTTAGTGATAATAGAATTTATGTGGTGTCACATAATGGTTTGCTAAGTTTATTTATTCTTTTTTCCAAAAGTATTCATATTCTAGTAACCTTCAAGATGAAACGTGATTTCAACCAAGCAACAAGGCTTGTTCACTTGGAGGATAAGGTCAAAGGAATATTCCACAAAGACTCAACTGAAGAATCAAGAGCTTCAAGGTTTTGGGTATGGCTTCATGTAATTGTCTTAAATTCATAATACATTGATTTTAATTTATCAAAGGCCTTAAGGAGAATGAAAACTAAAATATTGATTCAAAATATGCAAAATTTATTTTTGAACTCACAATTTTTTGAGTTTTTTTGTGTATTTGGGTTGATAATCTAGTTGCTTGAATTATTTATATTTTTGTATATTTGAAAATTATTTTAAATATTATTTTATTTTATATGCTTAATATGCAAAACTTGAAAAATTATCAATTGTGGATAATATTGTTACACAATTAAAATTAGTTTATTGATATTATGATAAAGCACGACCACATGCACATGGACTAGTGACCAAATCTTAGATAAGGGAATTCATCATCATCATCATCATCATCATCATCATCATCAACATCATCATAAAAAAAATCTCAAAGTATCGGATTTAACATATATGCTCAGCCCTTCGAGGAAGAATTCATGCAGAGTGTTTCAAAATCAAAGCCTACTCCACCTTCCAATTTAGTATGGTCAGCCCCAAATTAGTTTATTAGGAATGATTAGTATTTTATTGATTGTAATTTCCCTTATAAAAATACATAGTTGGTCAAGGAAAAAGGGAGAAAATATTGTGATTGTATTCACTCTTTTTCCTTAGAGGTTGGTTAATTCATAACATCTGCTTTTCTTATTTTGTTTGCATGGTTTAGCCTATAAATGAAGACCCCCTCATGTAATCTCTTGTTATTAGTCAATGAACTAGAAAGCTTATTTGCTTGTGAGAAATTGTGAGGGCCCGTTTGGTTGTTGACTTTTCACTAGAGTTTTGGTGAATTCCTTGCTAATCTAAGTTACTAGCGCCCTCCCTTCCCACCTCTTGGCCTCCCCTATGCAAGGCCTCTACAACTAACCTGAGCACACACAACTCTTCCACAACTTCCCATAAAACCATAGCCAAGCTGCCACACCCCTCCCACTCAAAAAGCTAAACCCCTCTTCTCTCGGCTTTCCTCAAGACAATTATCACCAAATCAACTAAAACCTAGCCACCACTCCACTTCCCTCTAAACATTCCTAAGACATTAAACCCTAATGCCACCCCTCAATCAACCCCTAAACCTAACCTCAAAAAAGCGCAAGAGATACACAAACTAATCCTAGCTAGGAATATCTATGATTATGGGGTCATTAAACTTATAGTTCCGTCGGAATATCTATGATTTCCGGCGGATTTCGTCCGCCGGTAATATGGGGTTTTCCTGTAGTGTAGCCAACCTCTTAATCTCAGACAAATCTCCGCTCCACATAAAACCTAGTTATTCCCCCTAACAAATCCCTTCTTAACCATATTTCTTCCACCACAACCCACCATCAAGCTTTAAGGGTGCTTTCATTAGTACGCTTGTGTGTTTAATTAAGTGTAATATTTATTGCTTTAATTAGAATTGGAAGATTTCAAACTTCATGGATTTATACATTGGGATAAATACAAATTAACAATTGGGATATATATTTTAATTTGATTTAATTTTATGAACCTACTACCAGTATAGTAAATTTCTCTCTCTTTTCAATACCCCCTTGCTAATTAAGATCTAACGCCTTGCCAAATGATTATGCTCATTTTGCTCCATAAACTATCTTATATACAAGGATTACACTAACAATTGATGGTGGATATCTCAAGTTTATCATGCCTTAGAATGACAAATTTATTTGTAATAATTTATGGTTACCTTTCAAGAAGCTACTAGCTTTGCCTAGACTTGCATGACAAATATCAAACACTCAATTGTTTGGATCAAAACTTTCCCAAAATGCGTAGAATGATGCAAGCCAAGAGCTATGGGATTCCCTTTCTCGAGACTGTAGCACTCTAATATCTTTCTATTTCTCGAGGTCTTTCCTTCACTATACTATAGTAATCTTTCATACTGACTTTACTCTTAGTTTCTTCTTCGGCTTCTGATCCAAGGGACTATAGCAATCAGCAGCTTGCAACACCATGATTATTGTTGGATATGTAATCCTTGACTATTTCATAAATCTTGAGTCGAATGGAGAGTTTCATTGCACCAATATAAGGCCTGTATTTTCCTTTTAGGTTATTACTATCATTGTTCTTGAAATTAATGTATTCACTACCTAGTGAATTGTGCACAATTGAGATTTTGTCTAGTGTGAGACATGTTCCATTTTTTAGTGTGAATCTTGATTGCCATTGAACTTCAATATTTTTCTATATTTTCTTTTGGAATTTAAGATCTTGGTAACTATTAAATTGTTCTCTGAAATGAAAGAAGAATGTTATTTTTAAATTATGGGTAACTATGTTTTTCTAAAGTTAAGAATTGGTAACTTATGTATTGTGCTTTTTGTCCATTTCATAGTGCATCTTACCTTAAGTTGTATTAGTTAACCCTTAAACTTCATACATCATCGTAAATTTTCATTAGAAAATGAAACTTAATTTACTTGGCATAGGAGATCTATATTTTCATGGATAATTTGAAATGTACAAAGTAAAAACAAAAATAACCATTTAGGCTAGATGATTGCATAACAAATTTGCAAATAGACAAGAGCAGTATAAGCAATAATGTTTTGGTGATGTATCAGCACAACCTTCTAACTTCTTTATAAAATGGCTCCCAATTAACTACCATGTTGGATTCATCAGACAGTAAATTTACACTAACTTTCACTATCACTTATTGTAAAACAAATATAATACAAACTAGTATATTGGAAGAAACAACGAAAAAAAAAAAACAAGAAGATTGGATGTTAGTTGTCAATAAATTATAAAACATACATACTCGAGCATTTTTGAAAGGAGATCATATGCAGGGCTCTTCAGAGCTAAATGAACATAACTATGAAGACAGGAGCTTTCACTGCACATGATAATTTAAAGAGAGTAATCGCCTTGTGTCTTGCATGACTTTGATGCAGAAAGATGGAAAATTTATCAACTGATAGAAAAAAGAAAAAAAAAACACTTACTATTTAACAGTTTGAATATGATGCTGATCACTCTGATAATGTGGGAGATACGATAGCGTAGGCCACTTTTCAGGGTTAGGGTTCCCTGTAGTAAATGACTTTAACCAATATATGCGTATAAATTTGTGAATAAAGTGCTCCCACTAGAGCGTTGTTTTCTTACCTAATACCTTGAAAATCTTGTCCAGTTGATCAGCCTAACATCAATACCACAGATATCAAATACTACGGTATTATTGTTAAATGCTATCTTTTTGAATCAGCAAAAAAATGCAATAAAAGAGGTGCAACAACAAAGTTTGAAAATTACTCTCCATAAATACTACAAATAACTAACTATGCTGATGAGTTCAAACTACAATCATCATGTATTACATTAAACATCAACAAAAAGAAAAACAATAAGAACAGAATGGGAGTGCAAGAGATAACACTTATACCTGGAAAGGATTAGGTGTCCCTTTGACTTCCGCCCCTTGAAACAATGGCTTAAGAGTCAGTAGTTCGGCAAAAATACAGCCCACTGCCCACATGTCTACATGTAGAAGAACCAGTTTACAATAATAAATGACCCTACAGCTTGATAACCAGCATAGAACTGTGGGGAAAAAAAAAATTTTGTAAATCCAGAAAACATCCTACCAACAGCACTCGTATAGTGCTTTCCTCCAAGAAGAAGCTCAGGAGCCCGATACCAAATAGTTACCACGACCTATCAAAAAGAAAAGTTTGCATAAATCAACTAATAGCAACAAAATGAGCTGAACGCATAAAAAAAATAAATAGGCTCACTGAGGATAGTCATGAAAGGATGAAAATAATAGATATTAGAAAATGACATCAAGGAAAAGAGCTGTTTAATTGGGTAGCAAAAGCACCATTAACACCAAAACTAACCTTAGCAATTGGTTAGAACCAAGTCGCATAAATCTTACTTTGCAATCTAATGTTGCATGGAGCTGCATTTGGTTTTTTATTATTTTTTATATTTCTTGAACTCTAACCCCGAGTGTTGGGCAAAAATAAGTCATTTGAGCGTAGTAAATTGAAATATTGAAGGATGCATAATAAAGCTTGTAGGGATGCATTTAGAAAAGAGCCTAAAAATGGTAGAAATAACTCCTATTAGAGAGACATTGTGGTTAAGAATAAACTTAGTTCGCTTCAATATGCATGCATAAGATGCATCAATTAGCCTGGCATATAGAACAAATGTTAAATTACTAGAAATGAACAAATATATATCAATCAAAAAAGGTTAGGAATTGTGCAAAAATACTTGCACACAAGAAGAATAACATATGTAGCATTCAACATGAATGAAAGATACTATGGATTTATAAAATTGACCAAAATAATTAGAATAAGCCGTGATGATGTGCATGATTTTGTAAAACTATGTCAGCTTTAGCCTATCACTTTTTATGACAAGTCATTTCACATAAATATTGATCCACACCTTAATAATATGTATCTTGTCCTAACAATATGCATGCCCAGCCTAAATAAATCTAACATTACAATTTTACCATCAATGTCAAATTACAACTTTCTTTTTTTGTTCATATCCTCCACTATAATGACATTTTAAAGCAAACTATATGTCAAACTATTGAACTTAAATTTTCATAATTTAAACTCTAATTTCATAAGCATTAAATTCAAAAATCTCTATAAATCACACCCAACTATATTGAGAATACTAAGTGAAAAAGAGAACTAGAAAAATAGTGAGAGAAAGAAAGAAGCCCTAAAATTTCAATAAAACTTACTTGATTATAAAAAAATACAACTAAAATGAGCTCACTGCTCGACACCCTACTTAGAGGTTAGGGTTGGAGCATTACATAATTAACTACATACATGACTATAGAGAAAATAAGAGGAAATATAATAATTGTATAGCTTCGTTAGAAGGTATAACTTGATGAAGTCGGCTACTAAGCTTTAAACAAGCCGTTAGCTTGGCATATATTGATAGTCGAATAACTAAGTAGCCGATTAATAGTTTGCATTGGATACTAATCCCTCCTTGAGTAGTCACTAGAGTCAACTTTATAGATAGTAGTCATTGTGGCTGACTAATAAGCTTGCCTCATCGATTGGGATGAGTTCTTAAATTGTTCACCCGCTTGAGTTGAATTCTCTTATAGGCCAACAAGTATGAGATCGAACATGTTGAGTTAGCTAGGCTTGAACTAGCTTGATTTAGCTTGAACCAGAATAACCTATCTTGAACCAGATTTTTTAGATATTTGGATAAACAACATGCATTTAGTATGTCAACCTATGTTTCCCAACAAGACTAGCTCCTTCCATCCTCCCCTCCCTCAACACCTTGTTGATGCCTCTTGTTCCCATAATATGCATTCCATCATTTGTGTTGAGACATTTCTTCATTATTTCAATATAAATAACACCTCCATTATAAGCATATTATTGCAAACTTTTAAACATCATATTATATACCAAACCGACAAAAAATTTACATCCAACTTTCAACTGCATTTAGCATTTTTACCCTCCTATATTTCTAGATATTTCAAATTTTCCCCACACTCCCTCTTTCCTGCTTTCACATGACACACATCTTCGTAGCCAAAGCAAAAAAAAAAACAACTCCGAAAGTAAACAAAGTTCATTTTTTTAGCAAAAAACAAGGTAATTTGTTTCAGTATAGTGCCTTAAAAATTGTGTATGAGCATTACTATTATTTGAAAATAATACAAAGCTTGTAAAAAAGAATGTATGGAAAAAATAAGAAAAAAACTAGATTGTTCCAAAAACGTCTTACACCTAACTATACATATCAGCATAACAAAACTAAAAAAAAAAAATAGCTGATGCATAATTGCAAACGGATAGCACACGTTAAAAAAAAAAAAAGTTTAAGCATGAGAAAAATTCCCAAAGAGAAAGCTTGGTAGCTACAGACAATATTCTGCTAAATTTGAATTTATAGAAAGAAATTTGTTTAACTAACTCCCATGTTAGTTCATCTAATAAGGGAATAATTTGCTGGAGATTGCCTTATTTATAAACAAAGAACACCTAATGAAAACAAAGAAGAAATGGAGAGCATAACAGAAAGAACTTTAACATTAAGAAAATAGGAACACCATGTTAATAGTGAAGTAACAAATCAAATGAGAAATTTTACAAGTCTGCTTCCACAATGTTTATTTTGATAACAATGGAACCCAGATTTCCTTACCCCATTATCAGATAAAGGCTTCAAGGGAGCTTGGTAAATCCTAGCAAGTCCAAAATCAGCTATCTTTACAACTCCTTGTTCTTCTCCTTCACCCATGACCTGATTTAAGTTGACTCAATAAGAATGGATGCTAGTATTTCAAGAAATAAAAAGGAGCATACGCCAGAATGATAAGCTGTTAGAACAAACCAATATATTAGAAGGCTTGAGATCACGATGAATAATCCAATTGCTGCAGCCAAAGATATGTACGAAACTTTAGTTATCATAGAGAAATCATTTAAATATTAGTTCAACCCTACTCTTGCTATGACTACGCATAAAAAATATGAATAGGAAAACGCACAATGAAGCCCACCTGTGAAGATAGTTCAGCCCATTAAGCAGCTGCCAGAGCAATGACTTGACAGTATACTGATTAATAGGCTGGTTAAGCTTTTCACGATGATATCTTATGATTTCCTGAAACGTGGAGTGTGTTGGATTGCAACAAATGCACATAGTTGAAGAAGATTTTGAAAATGTGTAACATTAATAAATGTTCTTAAAGCGAGAAAAGAGCTAATCCACTTTTAATTGCCAGAAAGAAAAAAGTCAACCTCCATTATAAGCGATATGAATATTGCTTGAAAAGAAAATAGCATGAATACAACTGTTTGATCATCTCTGCATATAAAAACAACATCAAGCCTTTATCCCACAACGTGGGGTCGGTTACATGAATCCTTTTTCTACATTGTGTCCTATTAAGAGTCACATTCTCATTTAAATCTAATAAAGAAATGTCATTTCTAATATTTTCTAACCAAATCTTTTTAGGTCTACCTCATCCTTTCTTAACATAAGCCAAATCTAATACATCTACTCTCCTAACCGGGTCATCAGAAGGCCGTCGTTTTATATGACCAATCTATCTAAGGCAACTCTTTCTAATCTTATCTTCCACTGGAGCTACTCCAACCTTTTCAAAAATATGCTCGTTTCGTATCATATCTCTAAAGAGTAAATCCACTCATCCACCTGGGCATCTCTGCATAGACACATTAAAAAGGTGATGCCCCCAAAGATCCAGCCAAAGCCTTGTATTGTCCCTTCATAATATCCCAAAAACGAAAGTCCCGCATCTCCCTATTTTGGTTTCTTATTCATGCATCGTGTAGCCACTTTCCTTAAAATCAAATTTGTTAGCATATTCCTCTACTATTCATGGGCTCTCATCATGACATGTCATATCATGCAACTTGGAGTAAGTTAAATCATGTTATCAATTCTTTTTCTGAAA
This sequence comes from Dendrobium catenatum, assembly GCF_001605985.2. Taxonomy (NCBI): domain Eukaryota; kingdom Viridiplantae; phylum Streptophyta; class Magnoliopsida; order Asparagales; family Orchidaceae; genus Dendrobium; species Dendrobium catenatum. The sequence continues at coordinate 136,509 of NW_021318822.1, read as the reverse complement.
TCCACATGTTGATGCATCTCCAAAAAATTATTGAGTTATGGATTCTGTTTTGCTCCAAAATACAAAAGGAAACACCATATATTTAAAGCATATACTTGCGTGATTAAAAGATGCCTAAACAGAGAAAGGCTAATGCTATACTAATTGACGTTAACTAGGGCATTAGAAAAGATGTCCTTGCTCAATCCATTGAGAAAGAGGGTAAGTGAGATAGAGATGGAGAGAAATAGTTCATGCAATTGCTTAATATTCATGATATGTCTTTTCAACATACGAGCCTCCACAATTAATAAAAGGATTTGAACTAAGGAAAAGCTCAACAAAGGAAACTAATAAGGGAGATCTAAAGGAATCAATTTGAATTTTTCATAACATGAAGCATCATCATAAAAGATTCCCCTAAAACAAGAAAACATGTTTAGTAAGCGAAATTTTGCAAGTGATTCTAATGATGTGTAAAATATCGATGACATGGAATTTAATTTTGATGGCATGTTGCATCATCTCTCCTCGAGTAAAAGAACTCTTTGTTAAAGAGTGCACACCAATATAGTCCTCCAACAATGTAGGAACAATATACCATAGCTCGCTAATAGACAACCAGGTTACATCAACCAAGGAGAGATGCTGTCAGTGAACAAGAAAGTAGTGTTATCCCATAGAAACGATAATCATATCATTAATGATGATATACTCCAAAGTACCTATAGGGGATGAGGCAAGCACAATAGTGATCAATGTTAGAGAAACTCCAGCTATACTAACATTAATGGGCAACATAAGAGGCTCAAAATTGCCTCTTAAAGGTTTAGCTTTTCGATATTTAAATAAGACCAATATGATGCTCTAATGCGATGCAAAATAAATAAGCTTTGGGTCGTATTTCTCGTGGATTTTAAAGGGACCAGGAGATTGAGCAAGGATTTCTTCAAAGACTTGGTGCAAGAGCATTCTAAGTGCATGCAAATCAAAATATGATCTCCTTCATAAAATTTGCAAAAATTTTGATTAGTTGTGGCAACCAACTACTTTTCAAGTATGTGAAGAAATATGATTTTTATATCAGCAGGCAATTTATGCATATGCTCAGTTAAATCAACGGAAGACAAAAATAACAAGAGTAGTAGGCAAAGAGATGAAATAGGAATGCAAAGTCTTGTATCAGAAATAATTCAAAGAGAAACTTACAAGTAATTCTATATGGGGAAATATCATATGCAAATTGAGCAATAGCACTAAATTCCATTTTCAATTATTTTAACCATAAGAAAAAACAAGAGATTGCCTAAACTGTGGTTGAACACTTCTATTTAGCCATCTGATTGTGCGTGGAAACAAACAAAAACTTAAGTAGTGCCAAAAAGTTGTCAAAGGAAGCAAATGAAATATCCAACAAGTCAAGTGTCTTGTTTGGAAACTATAGATATGAAAAGATCATGGAAATAAACTATATCATGAAAGAACGGAATAGTTATGTATGATGCATCACCAGTCAGATTGCACGTTATAGAGTACCCAACTTATAAAATTGGTTATCTACAACAAATATGGAGTCAATTTAGTGGATGACCTTTAGCAAATAAAGAAATCCATACTAATATCTTACCAAGGGGGATTCAGGGTGGGAAATTGTTTGAATGGCCGCATAGGTTTTTTGATTAACTTGCCATGTTGTCGAGTCCAACATTGTCTAATAACAAAAGGAAAATCTCGCTTTATAGAAGGATAGAAAAAATGTCACTTAATAAGTCCTATTCTAATCACAACCAACATGTTTGATATAATTACATGCATATAATTCCCTAATAAGAAAGCCTCTTGATGATGTGTGGGGAAATACATAGGAGTGATCCTCAAAAGATGAAGCCATCAAGAATTAAAAGAAAGACAAAATGAGAAGTATAACTATCCGTAGTCAATGAAGTGTAGACATCCTTAAAGTCAGGACAAGATAAGCATGATTTTCTTCCAATCAAGAAAAATAAATGTAATAAAACAAACATCATAAATAAGAGTAGATGTGGATGAGGGCTTTGACAACTTTATTATCAACACAACCACACAATGCTCGAGGAAAAACTTGTATTTCTGAAGATATGAGACCCATTTAGTGTGGCATGTATTCAATTTCTTTTATAAATGCATGCACTTCAAGGCCTCATCATCAAAGTGAAGAATAAACATGTGAGATAAAATATAGCAAGATCAATGTCATAAGGCTCATAAAATTATGTAAAACTTATGATCATATGTAGAATATCATTGCTAAGCCTCATTACATTTCACACTAAAATAGACTATGATGCCATTCCAAGCTAAGGACACCACAAAGGTGCCGTCAACTTCAAATGTATCACAAGTTACTTAGATACTTTGGACAAGTGAAGTAGGCGAGGGATAGGAGAATATTCTATTTAGTTTTAATTAGTTCAAAGGCAAATTTAGCTGAAGATAGCCAATTAAATGTATCTAAGGCATCCATCATTGGATCCATGATGATGCTAAACCATTTGATAAACAATTGTTCAAATGCGGCTAAACCATGAAAACTACAAACCACGGACGCAGAGATGAGGTAAACCAATCTAAATGGATTGAATATTGACAGGAACAACATAGACTTCGTTAGCTAAGATGATTAGCCTAAAAAAAGAGAAACTTTGGTTGTAAAAAAATGCAATTTTTAAAAAGGAATAGAAATATATCCCACATAATTTTATTCATTATAAGTAGGTCGCCAACCAATTAAAGACTCAAACTCCGCATGGAAGCAACTTAAAGCAAGGAACACAAGTCAAAATGAAGCATGCTGACTGAGCTAAAGCTCATTTGTTTGTACAAATGTGCATTTCTTTAAATTTATGCATAGTTTTAGAGAAGGTAGGATATCCACAACTAAGCAAATATGGGTCAAGTCGCTATAATCATTGGTGATGTAAATAATGATGTCAATAATGCACTCCACAAAAAATTTACCAATGAGTCACACGAAAGTAGTAGATGCATTGGAAAGCCCATACAGCATAACCAACCACTCGTTATGTATTGAAAGAAATTATCTACTCATTCCTGATATGAATCCAAATATGGTGGTATTAGCTTCATAATTCAATTTTACTAAAGAATGTAGACCCAATGAGCAAGTCAAGTATATAATTTATCGTAGTATAGGGGAGTAATATTTGACTACAATCCAGTTAATGACACATCTATCAACAAACACACACCAATCATATCTTGTATAAGATTAATGAGTGCAAAATGGCACAAGGACTAAAGATTTTCTCTAATGGAGTCATTAGTGAGGAGATAGTCAACTTGTTTTGTGAGTTCAGCATACTCGGGATTCATCTTATACAGTGAAATGTTGAGTAAGTGTGCACAAAGGAGTAATTCAATAATATGTTGGATGTCTTAAATGGGTGGGAGCTCATGAGGTAGCTCTTCTTGAGTCAAATCAGAGAAGTTTGCAAGTAATTGGGAAATAGGAACAAGTAATTGTTGTTCCTTGTAGGTATGCTAGACTTTGCAAGCCAACAATACAAAAATTAGACCATATTGTTGACCTCATTGTTCAAATTCTAGGGATGCCCAGAACTGAAGAACTATGCTTTATATAGGGTGTGAATAAACCAATGGCTTTCATGTTTAATTTCTAATCACTATGATGTAAGGGTAAAAACCCTAATGCTTGTGTGCTCAAATTATAGTTCCATGATATTCAGAATGAGGGCGCAGTGTAGACACTAGTGTGAGACATGTGTCTGGCCTATGATACTTGAAGTAAGAAAGGAAGCTTGCTTGTTTTTGTAAGATTTATGAGCTAAAAGGTCCAAATGTGTTTTCGTTTGTGATCTGACCAGTATTGGGAAATTTTTTAGAAACAGGTTGATGATAGGGTATATGACCAATAAGAAAAAAAACACTGAGTGCGCTAAATCGATGTGGATTGCTCAAGACATATTTCCCCAACATTTGCTTGCATTTTTTGTATTTCACTACTTCAAATATGAGATGATAGGGTATTATTAAGGGTGGTGGGCTGTATGGATCAACATTCATATGAATGTAATGATGTTCATCCCACATGGGTTTATGCTCCGTGTCAATGGCACAATTGATTAAAATTTTTTTTCACCCTTATTTAGAGATTTATATTTATGGATTATTTGGATCTTTTTTTACTAAGGCTTATTTATTGCCTTATTTTCATGTTGCTTTATTTGCTTGCAACCACAGGATTCATTTCATTAAAAATAGAACTAGTAGGTCTAAACTACTATTATTAATGGTTGAATAAAAAATTTGTTATTTGAGTCAACGCCTCTATACATATATCCCCATCTCCTTGGGTTCCTCATTACCAATTTTCCTTCCAAGCTCGATATAAACTAATTCAAAGCCTTTCAATTTAAACGCTTTCTTGTGTCCATAACCAATTGCAATTATTCCTATCACGCAACCTTAAATTGTGTTTGTCTCACTTGCGCTTGTAACTTTGACATAATCCATGCCCACAACAATCATGCTTTTATGTGATTCCTTACACATCACATGTGTTTGCATCTGACATCCACTCATGACCCCTGAGCATCTTTTGATGAAAACCCTCTCCCTTACAAAGCTTAAGCTCACGTTGTCACCAGCTCCTCCTGTGCCCCAACGTGCTCACCCCATTCCTAACTACCCCAATGTTGGAGCCTTGCTAGTTTACGCACAACAAATCACTATACGAGACACCACACCCTTTCTTGCAGCATACCACACCCATCGGTCCCAACCAATATTCCCTCTGGTTCTCCTTCTAAATTGCACTAAATTCTCATGCCATCAATAATTGTTCAACTCCACACAACCCATAGCAAAGGCACCGAGAGATGTGGTCTTCAAACATATTTAAGTAATCCGCACTAGAAAGGGAACATTGAGTTAGACTAACAGCAATCATCTAAAATATTGAGGAATATATATTTTTACTAAGATGATGAACATGACAGCCCATGTATCAATAGGTCTAGCTACCACACTATCGAGCTCATATTTAACACTTCCTCAAAAGCATTTAGGAGGGTTTGTGAGTTTCATATTAAATTGCTTTGGCATCATTTATGTGATACCAGTTAAAATTCTCTTCGACTTGAGCTGACCAATCAAAGAAAGCATTTGGATCGTGACAACCATCAAACTTAGTCAAACTTGATCCTAAAGATAAGGTCATCATGGTGATCATGGTGATACCTGGGTTCTTGGCCACAAATGCCAGTTAGTTTATTATTGACCACGATAGCCAAGTAAATGACCAAGATAGCCAGGTTACTAGCTGCCTTAGACATGTTACTAGTCGTGTTACCTAGGTTGCTAGTTGTAATGTGTGTGATAATTGTGATGATAAAAATCCTAATCATCTTCAAGCATGTACTTATAAGGTTGATGAGAATGATGCTAATCATTATGATGAGGTCAATGAATTCATGAATCCTTTGTTAGAGGAAAAACATGATACTAAGTTTCATTTTGCATGGAGGTTGTCCTTATAGTAAGGATCATGTGATTGTAGGATTGATATGAGGAAAAAGTGTCATAATATTTATTCAAAAGATTAAGGTGATGGACCCTATTTTGGGGAAGCAAAAATGGTGGGTGGTGAGGCATTAGTGCTGCGGCTGAGAAAACTAACACCATTGGTACTTTCATCCTCAATGCATATTTGATTTACAACTTGAGTGAGAAGGCTAATTTTTCAAACGTGCCATCAAACTTAACAATAAAGTTAAGAATTTTCCCCCCATTAAAAAGAGTTTGGATTCACATGTGGGTAGAGACTAATGTCTGTGAGCCTCTTCAAAATATATATATATATATATATATAGGTAGGATTATCATGGCAAAGGGGCAAACACTACATACAAAAGAAATTTGAAATGAAAATCATGTGCTTTAAAGTTTATATTTTTAAACTGTCAGTACTTTTATGAAGAATTACAAAACCCAAAAAGAAAAAACATTTTAGTTCATATAAAACTCAAAATCAGCAAAGAAATATTCAAAGTGAAAGGAGCAAAAATAGAGGACCATATAAAAGGAGAAAAAAAACAAAGAAAAAAAGATAAGACTCTAAATATGCAACAAATGTGGATGTTTTCAATAAAGAAAATGCTCAAAAGTGGTATGTATAAGTAGAACTAGTAAGCCACAGAATGAGGGAGGGGCTGTTTTCTACTTAGGAATCTGCTACGACCAGCTTTGAAGTCACTGGGGATGAATTTCTAATGCAAGTATCCCAAATTGATGGATATACACAAGCATAAGAATCAAACATGGCTTCTTGCTTTATTGTCCTTTTTAAAAAGGAAACTCTAGTTTTGTGTGAATTTAAAAGGAGGTCTGACTAACGAACGAACATGGAAATAATATCACACAAGGAAATATTTGTAGAGCGAATACATAGTCGAGCGCATAATAGGGGTAGTGCAAAAAGTAGTGATGAAGATGAGTAAAGAGATAAGATGAAGGTGATGTAATAGGAAATTAGGAAGTTGGATTCAAATTCATCTAGAAAGAGAGTTAAACTTGATTTCGATTGATTAACAATCATGAGATGTATTTTCAACATACAAGCATCATTTATTTATAGAAGGATTTGAGCAATTAAGGGAAAACCTTAATCAATTCTTTCACATTTCATTCAATCGTGCTAAACATGATTGTTTACAATGTTGATCGAAGATTTATGGTCATTATAGAGAATAGTTGGAAAATAGCTCGACATTTGTAGGTCCATCAAATTTCATACCAAATTATTACATAAACCCCATGTGCATGGCATGGAATTTAGCTTCAATGTTACTTCTAGCTACAAAAGTGAGAAATACTATGGCAAACCAGGGGGGGCTTCCATAGTGTCTCTCAATTGGTATCAGAGCCTCGACTCTTCTTCAGATTAAAATCCTAGAGTAAGATCTAGGCCACATCTATGTCACTTAGTTTTTCCAAAGGTACACTACCTAAGGGACAATCCACTTCCATTTGATTATTGGAAGAACCGTATTAGCACTTTTTTGCATGGTCAAGATTCTAGAATGTGGAATATGCTCACACACCCATATCATACACCCACAAAAGAACTAAATGATAAGATTGTTGATAAACGTTTTAATGAGTGGACTCACCTTGAGCGTAAGTTAAATGAATTGAATGCTAGAGCATGCAATACTTTACATCATGCTTTATTACCTGATGACTATATGTGCATTTCCATGTTATCTACTAGTAAAGACATTTGTGATAAATTGCTTATTAGTTATGAAGGCACTATTGAAGTTAGAGATACTCATATCAACAAATTTGTGCATGATTATGAACTTTTTCGAATGTTACCTTTTGAATGCATATCTAACACGTATACAAAGTTCATGAAAATCATCAACACTCTTCCTTCTCTAGGCAAAACATATAGCAATCAAGAACTTGTTTACAAAAGTTTGTGGTGTTTACCTAGAAGAATGGGATGCTAAAGTAACTGTTATTTCAGAATATAAGGATTTGACTACTTATGCACTTCATCAACTACTTGGCTCTTTGATGGTATATGACCAGGTAATTACCCAAAGGGATGTCAAGGATTAAAGATCTTGAAAGGAGAAGAAGAAGACTGTAGTTCTTCAACTTGAAGAGTCAAGTGAAGACTCTTCATCATCAACATATGAACTGGAACCTGATGAAGTATCTATGCTCGCAAGTCGCAAAAAAGTTTAGAAACTTCTTAAGGAAGAAAAATCTCAGGTATAAAAGTAGAAAATTCATAAGCCTAATGGTAAGAAACAATCTTTTACAGATTCCACTATTTGCTTCAACTGTAACAAGTCCGGGCATATGAGAGGTGAATGCCCTGAGCTTAAACATGAACTTAAAAAGAAAGATAATGAGCAAGATAAAATAAATGAGAAAAAGTACTTCAAGAGAAAGAAGAATGCACTTTGGGCTAATCCAAAAAGTGAGGAATCGAGCAAAAAAAGTTATGAGGAGGAATTCAATATGTGTCTGATGGCAAATGAAGAGGACTCTTCAGGTTCTCAAGAGGTATGTGATGAAATATCCTATGATGAGCTTGATGAGGCATTTAATGACTTATTAGTTGCTTACAAAAAACATAATTTTCATAGCATACTTTCTGAATCAAAAGTGGTAGTTTATTTATAAAAAAATAGATTTGAGTATAGAGATCATTAGGAGAATCTAAGACGCCTTAAATGCTTGTCATAAAAAGATATTATAATTAAATGAAAAAGAAAGAGACACACACATTACTATTAGGATGAAAGTTAGAAGAAGGCCTAGTGATGGTGGGATAGTGGAGACAATATCCTTCCTCACCACTACCAATCATCTTCCCTGAAGACTAGTTCTGAGATTCACATAAGGAAGAAAGCATGTTACTTCACAATTCATATCACTAGTTAACTTACTAAGAGATGGTTAATTGTGAGTTAACTTTGGTACATGAAGACCATCTTTTAACTAAAGATTAGATGCGCAAACTATCCCATTATCCGAGATCAAGTGATTTCTTTCCATTTGTTACCGAAATATCAATAAGATGAACATTTTCTTCATATGTATTAAATATTTTAGTTGATCAACTATATGATTAGATTCCTCTGTATCTGTAATGCAATCTTATTCAGTCATGAATTTTAAAAGTAGAGAATAACTTTATTTACCTAATCACATCACGAAAATCACAGGTTTCTATTAGATCAGGTACCTCTTGGACCGGTCCTGCCAGTCCTTTCCTGGACAGGTTCTTGGGGGGCTGATTTGGAGGGGATAAATTAAAAAATATTTCCTGATTGAAGAAGGCATATTTGGGGGCTGATTTGGAGGGGATTAATTAAGAAATATTTCATAATTTAATATGGCAGATTTTGGGGCTAATTTGGAGGGGATTAATTAGGAAATGTTTCCTAATTGAAGATGACAAATTTGGAGGTTGATTTGGAGGGGATTAATTAGGAAATGTTTCCTAATTGAAGATGACAAATTTGGAGGCTGATTTTAAAATGGATTAATTAGGAAATGTTTCCTAATTGAAGAGAACTGATTTGGGGGAAATAATTAAGGAAATATGGTAGGGGATGACTGTTTGGGAATTTGTCGTTTATTATATGCTATAAATATATAGTTTTTCCTAAAGTTAGGGTTATGTGTTGTTTGCTGAAATTAGATTGTTCTTAGAGTGTTGGGCTTTAGCCGACGTCTAGAGATTTGGGAGAGCCGAACATTCCTCTCCAATTGAAGATCCACTTGTATCTTGTCTTTTCTATCATAAAACTTTCAATCAAGAAGTGTTCTTTTTTGTTCTATTCTTATGGTAGGAAGAAAGGTATAAGTATTAGAAGGTGAGGTCGGACAACTGAAATCTGAAATTTTCGATATCCAAACTCAACTTTCAAATTTCAAAAATCAAATTTCAACCATCCACGAGAAGATAAAAAAATTTTCATCTTGGAAGAGGTGTTGAATAAGTTGCTCGAGGGCCAACCCAAAATGGTGTCGTCAGAGACGAGGGAAGCCACCAACAACCAAGGAAGCAGGGAAAACCCTAATCCGATAAGGAGAAGGAAAGATCAGGTGGTGAAAATTCTAGAGTGAGAAGAGAGAATACCTTCCCGAGAGCCTATTCCTAAGGAGTAACTGAGTAGAGGGTATGTGAATAGACGTGAGGAGGTTAGGCATGAAAGAAGAGATGCTGAATTTGAGAGAAGGGGGGCGGAATTTGAAAGGGAAGGGGATAATTATGATAGAAGGGGTGCTGAATTTGAAAAGAGAGGGGTTGATTATGATCGAAGGGGCGCTGAATTTTAAAGGAGAGGGACTAATTATGATCCAATGGGTGTTGAATTTGAAAGGACAATATGGGAATTTGACAAAAGGTTTAGGTACAAGCGTAGAAGAAATGATTGGAACCCCTGGGGGGAACCACCACCTTGGAAAATGGAAAATTATGGAGGAAAAATGGGAAACAGAGGAGATCCGAGGGTGATGAAGCTGAAGATACCTATTTTGTAGGGGGAGGATGAGCATGGGTGGATATACAGGGTGGAAAGTTACTTTACCATCAATAGATTAACGAAGGATGAGAGACTAACGCTGGCCGAGATGAGCTTGGAGGGAAAAGTGTTGGAATGGCACCAGTGGAGAGAAACGAGGTGACCCATACGAACCTGGAGGGAGTTTAAGGACCGTTTGTTGGAAGGTTTCCAAACTAGCATGGAAGGAGATTTCTATGAGCAGTTCTATACTCTAATGCAAGAGGGGGTAGTAGTGGAATACCGTGAGCAGTTTGAGAACAATGCCAACCGACTGGATTGGCTTCTGGAGACTGTACTAGAGGGGAACTTTATGAAAGGGCTCAAACTAGAGATTCAGATGTCAATTAGAGTGATGAGGCCTCATGATTTGGGATATGCTATGGACTTTAGCCCAATTAGAGGAGGATCAAAGACACCTAGAAGGTAGCAGCTCAGGACGTTCGTATAAGATGACCATCGATTAAAAAGGCGTTCTAGGCGGACGCCTCGAGGTGCGCCTCGAATCGAGGCGGAGGTCGGGCGAACTGAGGCTTAAGCCTCGAATGTCCGGGCGAGGCTTATGTCTTTTTCCACGGAGGCGTACGCCTCAATACAATAGTATTAATAATAATTATTGAGTAGCTTGTATCGCTCAGTACATGCTCGGTATCGAGCCAGTACCGCTCGGTACTGAGCAAGTATATGCTCGGTACTGAGCGATACATGCTCAGTACCACTAGCTACACGCTCGGTACCAAGCCAGTACCACTAAGTACATGCTCGATATTGCTCGGTACATGCTCGGTACCAAGCGGTACATGCTCGGTACCGAGCGGTGCATGCTTGGTACCGTTAATTACTTTATTTTTATCATTTTTTAGGCTTACGCCTCGATCAGCCTCGAGGCTTACGCCTCGCCTTGCTTGGCCAAAACGCCTCGATTCCTGATTTCGCCTTTTAAAACGTTGAAGATGACCACAACCTTTTTATCATCAAGTAGCCGACACCAAGTCTCCTAGGGAGACTTTGAAGAAGAAGACTGTAAAAGGAAGTCTTGGGGAAAACTTCAAGAAAAACACAAAAAAAGAGATACAAGAGAAGAGGAAAAATGGGTTGTGTTTAAGATGTAAGGAGAGGAATACACCAAGGCATAGATATAAGGGCCGAACTCTTCAGGATCTCACCATTTGTAATGATGAGGAAATTGAGTATGGAGCAATTTTTCCACCTTGAGGACAATGTGGATCTTTGGGAGGGGGTATTGTTAGATCGGGTTCCTCCTAGACCGATCATGCAGGTCCTTTCCTGGACCAACTCTTGGGGGCAGATTTGGAGTGGATTAATTATGAAATATTTCCTAATTGAAGAAGCAGATTTGAGGGATGATTTGGAGGGGATTAATTAAGAAATATTTCATAATTCAATAGGACAGATTTTGGGACAGATTTGGACGTAATTAATTAGGAAATGTTTCTTAATTGAAGAGGGATGATTTGGGGTCTGATTTGGAACGGAAATAGTTAGGGAAATATGGCATATTTGGGAGGAAATTGGGGAGGGCTGTTTAGGTATTTGTCGTTTATTGTATGTTTTAAGTATGGGATATTTTCTAAGATTAGGGTTATGTGTTGTTTGCTGAAATTAAATAGTTCTTAGAGTTTTTGAGCTCTAACCGGCGGCTAGAGATTTGAGAGAACTGAATCTTCATCTCCAATTGAATATCCACTTGTATCTTGTCTTTTCTTTCATAAAACTTTCAATAAATAATTGTTCATGTGTATTCTAATCCTGGTTTTATTGCCATTATTTTTCTGAAATGGTTAAAATCATATTTCATCCAAAGCTTTTCCTAAATTTCTACAAGCACTTCCTATCAGTTTCTTTGATTCATTCACATTAGTAATAGCCATCAGTTGTGCAAGTAGTTGATAGAGCTATGTAATTCATACATTTTTGGTTCTTATGCGTCCAATTTGTTGGTCTTCCATGTCATTCCCAGCATTTGCCACGTCTGATATAGCTGGCAATGGTCGTACCAAATTTTCTCTTTAAATTAAAGTTCTTGTCTTCTATCTTTCTTGATAATAGCAAGAGAAGAACCTAGAGATTCTAGCGAGCTAGGTATTGAATTTATTGGGTTCATCATCACGCACTTATTGCTTTCCTCCCTTTTAACTTCAGAAAAAAAGATTCCCTAATGGTGCGAGATGGTATTCATCTCAAGCAATCTTCCCCTACTTCATTTAAGTTTGAATTGAGGTCATGGAGGAAATTGAAAACATGTTTCTTTTTTGAAGCAATTTTTTTATACTTTGCGGCATCAAATGAAGAGTTTCATGCCATCTCATAGAATGAATTCTTCTCCTGCCATAACTTCATTAATGAATTACAGTATTCGGGGATTATTAACTTGACGAGTAATTTTGATTTTATATCTAATCTCAAAATGTTGAGTCGTGCTCTCTATATTGGAATAGATCTCTGGAACAGCTTTCCAAATTGCCTGACCCTTGTGGAATAGGTACGTTCTTTTTATCTTATGCTCTACGCACTTGATACGCCAAGCCACAACATTTGAATTTTAACGTCCAAAATATTGTGCTTTTGTACATCTTCAGCTGGCTGTTTTTTGGCTACTGTGAGATACCCAGCCTTTCCTCTGCCTTTGTTCACAAGAATAACAAATCGGAACCAGACACGGAAGTTGACTCCATTGAGCTGTATTAAGTAATTTGCAGGGCTTGACCCACATATACGAAGGAGGATGGCCCATCGATAGATTTTTCAGGTACAGAACTTCTTGTAACAGATGATTCTGCATGAATTGAAAAGGATTTCTCTCCAGGTATTATAAGGAAATTTAGATGTTACCAGAAAACTCGCTTATGAACAAAAACAAATTTGGTGATGAATTTGTTCATATCCCACTAAACTATAGCATCACTCATAAATACAATCATTACATACCTGTAGGAAAAGAAAAAAACCTATTTACAGCTTTTTGTTAAAACATCAAAATAGCAACACATTTAAAGATATTTTACAACAGCAACAATCTGTCAAACAAAATGAATCAAGCAAGCAAGCAGACTGACAGTTGCGGGAAATCAATCCAAGTGAGAAGAGGAAACACAGCTTGCGAAGTCAAGAATTCAGAAGGAAAACAAGGGAAAAAACTTCCGCTTTTGAGCAGTAAGCCAATAAGGTGATATAATTTGCATGGCTGGAATAGGATATAACTTATCACGCCAAGGAGCAGTAAGCCAATATGGAAATACAGCTTTATGGCATGAAGTAGCAAAAAAATATAGAAATAGATAGTAATGGTATTTGAATTTAAAAAAAAAAATATTAGCAACAGTAAATACTTTCATTATTAGATTTAAACAAGAATTTAACTTTTAACATGACACAATGGAGAAAAAAGATTCATGTAGTCGACCCCATGATCTTGTTGTGTTGTTGTTATGTAGTAAATACTTTCCTTAGAACTTATGGCCAAATCATCATCAAAATGTAGACATTGCGCTAAAGAATAGTCTGACATTGAAATTTTTTTTACCTTGGGTGGTTGGGAGGTGTGAGGGATAAGAAATTAAACTGCTTGGGAGTAGACAGGCTAATATGGCATAAGGCAACATAGCATTATAGAACGACAAAGACTTCCATACTAGTTTTATACTTAACGTAATTTTCCAACTGACACTAAGAATGCTTTAAAGAACCAAAAGCTAGCCCTAGCTAAAACCTAGCTTGTCGATATGAACTATTGCTGCTTCAAAGGAATAAGTATAGCCATTTAAATTGAAAGCTGAGCGATGCAGTAATCAAGAAAACTAAGAGTCTGGTGTTCGTCCAATCAAATTCTTTTATCAGAAAGTTTATCTAAAGCAGAGGACTAGTTATATATATATATATATATATA